>NW_015506080.1:431217-438276 GCF_001515645.1 Sinocyclocheilus grahami
AAGGTGTAGAACCATCTCAAGGATGATCAGAAGAAATGGACAGCACCTGAGTTAAATATATGAGTGTCACAGCAAAGGGTCTGAATACTTAGGACCATGTGATATTTAAGTTTTTCTTTTTTAATAAATCTGCAAAAATGTCAACATTTCTGTGTTTTTCTGTCAATATAGGGTGCTGTGTGTACATTAATGAGGAAAAAAAATTAACTTAAATGATTTTAGCAAATGGCTGCAATATAACAAAGAGTGAAAAATTTAAGGGGGTCTGAATACTTTCCGTACCCACTGTACACACTCAACAGTATGCCAAATTTTATGAGCATTTAAAACCAACATTTGCTCAAATGTGGGAAATATTGTATCCAGTGCAAATTTGTTGTTTCATTTCCAGTGTGGCATATAACATATCACCTGTGATTACTACTTTCTCCTTCTCATTATTTATTTATTATTTGATCATTCTGTTAAACTGAACTTATTCTCAGACTAAATTTGATCAAATAAAATTCATAATAATCATTTTTATTCCTGAGATGAACTTGAATTAAACAAAATAGTGAAGTCAAATGACAACATTATAGCATGTGTTTAGCATAGTTCTAACATTAATTAAATAAACATAAGGTAAACACTGAGGTAAGCATAAGCTCAATAAAAAATGTATTGTTATTTACGCCATACTATTTTTAAATATCATGCAGTATACTGTAAGCAATATGCTTGTATTGTCTGAGTCTAACTCTGAATTAAAATAGTGAGGTCATGTCACAATCATTTAGCATACTAGCATTACTGTAATGTTGTAAAGTAAACATAACATAAAACATTTATCATTATTTACTATTATGCATATTTTTTTTAATAACATGCAATATACAGTATATACTGCACAGTATATACTGCAAATAATAATTTTATATTATTTTATTTTAATTAATATTATTTTTTTAATCATAATAAAATAATCAGGAAATTAATCATTGATTGTTCCTTAACTTGTTGAATTAAATAACAGTCAGGTCATGTTAAATTAGCATTGAATTAGAACTGTTGTAATGTTATAAGAAATCAACATAAGTAAATGTGACATAAATAATTTACAATGATTTACTATTATGAATGCTATTTTTTATATAACAAGCAATATATATTTATTTCATAATGCGATTTCCCCCCACTTTCCATTGTTTTACTTCAATGATAGGTCAGAATTTTGTGAATTTTTGAATGACGAATTAAAAGGATAAACAATGCAGATTTACTTTCACAGCCAATTTTGCTCATATTTACCAAGGGTGCCAATATTAGTGGAGGGTACTGTATATTTATATAATAAATGAATACAAATGCTGTTATTTAGAACATACTATTCATTTTCAATCCTGAATTTTTTTTTCTTGAGCACAGAATCAGCATGGAATAAATTACATTTTAAAATATATTAAAATAGAAAACATTTGTAATTGTAACTTACAATTGTAAGTTGTAATAATATTTCACAATATAAATGCTTTTTTACTGTATCTTTAATAAAATATATATATCAAAAATATTGGTCCATATATCAGATAGGATTTCAACCCAGGTCCTCTTGAATGCCAATCAAAAATGTCACTTTACACGTATTAGGGATTACTAAATTGTGTTGTTTAAAAGTACAGTCATCTGTTTTTTTTCTTTGCATTTTATTGATTATATTAATATATAGTACATACCGCACAATAAGCAGGAAGCTATTTGTTTTCTGTTCAGAACATCTTGATCAAAAATGCAGTACTCACTGGCATCCACTAGGGGTTTCCACTTGGTACTCCATTCGCTAAGTTGCTGCGCGTACTGTCTCTCGACCCTGGCCCTCTCTTGGAAACATGCCACTATATCATTACATGCTTGGAAGGCATCTTCTGTCCTCTTCACTGTCTGCTGGTAATTCCCTGGCTGAGACACAGACAGATAGAACATGGATGAAACTAAAAGGTTAATTGTAAAATATAGAAGGAAAGGAAAATGAAAGAATAGCACTTGGTACTAAAGGTTTGTAGGCTGTTTAAGAGGTCAAGAGTGCGGTATTTACTGTACGACACAGGAAAGACGTCCCTCTCTCCTCTGAGGGACTGGCCTCATTTCTTTTCCAGCAGGGTCACTGAGTTTGTTTGCTATGGACTGAACAAGTTAGCGGTATTGGGTAAGGTTTGTTTCGAATATAAACATCCAAAGACAACATGTGGTGTGGAAAACCAGAACCCAATTCAAATATTATTCCCCCGAAAAAAAACAAAAAAAACATCTGCGACTAGATGAGTACCAGCAAGTCGAGAGAATTCAGGCCACGGTAAGTGGGGCATCACATGGACAGCGCAGTGAAAGGGGTTGATTAACTGTAATAACACGATAAATAAGAGAGAATGAGGGAGGAGGGCGAACATAATGACATTTCCAGAATGGGCGTCGTGTTTGCTGATGTCGAGTGTGTTCTTCCATTTTATTAGCGGCTCCCCCACAATTTAATCAATTCATCTCTCTCCTCTACATCTTCCTTCTGTGTAATTCTTTGTCGACTCTTCCTCTTTCTCTCTCTCTTAGCTGTGGTTTGCACCACGTATTTTCCCCAGTCTGAGGAAAAAGTAAAAACAGCGGAGGAATCTCAACTCCAGCCAAGAGCGGTGCAGAACAGCACCTGCCAACCAATCAGAGAATCACAGAAATCAAACAAATAACACAATCCCCGTCAAACGGAATATAACATTCAGCTGGACTCAAAGCTGCACAATATTTAAGCAGAACTGTTTTACTGATCAAACAAGCCTATTTAAAAATCAACGCCATTCAACTCTGGCTGAAACTTTTTGCATTTCGTCACTGCAATCTACAGCCAGTGCTGTGGTTAACCAATCACAGCGTCTAGGATGTACACAAAAACCCTACAGCGCTCAGTTCTGGTCAGCGGCCAGCCAATTAAAAGGTAGGACATGCAACAAAACCCTTGCAGGCTATAGCAGTGCGGTTGTTGTAAACTGACAGAACATCGTTGGTCAGAGCATTTCACCTAAAACCGTAGCACTGGCCCAGCTCCAGATGGGATGGCAACTCTGCAAAAAGAGCTGAGGCTAAAAAGAGAGCTGAGGAGAATCTTAAACAGCTTCATACAGCTCTCAAAGAGCTCTAGATGTCATTGATAATAAAAACAAATCACCACAGGAAACTCCATAAATATTCATCAGATAAAATTCACCTACAGTGTATATGTTGGGATACAATTACATGCATATTCAATTACTGTAAATGCAAAACTACTTTTTAGCAATGAAAATACATTTTAATGATCATTTGGTCCCAAAAAAAGGCAGTAAAACCCAAAATTACCTACTTTATCGGGACAAGCCAACTGCCCCCAGGAAAATGAATATAAATCAATTTAATAAATAGATTAAATAATATCTTAATGGAAATCTAAAAATGCTTTTTGGTTTCTGTTGGGCTTCCAAGAGGTGCCAAAATAAAGACAACAGTGCTGAGGAGAAGGTTTCCAGTATAATGCAGTAATGCTTTGGATAAAAGCAACTGCTAAATAACAGCTTGCTATTTACTTTCTAACTAAATATAAGTTTGAACATGAACATGACAGTTAATAGTACCTATATGTAATTATATAAACAGTATCATCACATAATTACCATTATTAGTATCATAAGAACCTATTAGGAATAGTTTACCTACTGCACTAATATAAAACAGAAAACTAAATGTAAAAAATTTGAAACATGAGCAAATACACCTCATTTTTATCCATAGGGAGTTTTAAAGGGGTCATATGATGTTGCTAAAAAGAACATTATTTGGTGTAATGAAATGTGTTTATGCGGTTTAAGGTTCAAAAACACATAATTTTCCACATACTGTACATTATTGTTTCTCCTCTATCCCCCGCCTTTCTGAAACGCGTCGATTTTTACAAAGCTCATCGTTCTGAAAAGCGAGGTGTGCTCTGATTGGCCAGCTATCCAGTGCTTTATGATTGGCCGAATACCTCAAGCGTGTGATGGAAATGTTATGCCCCTCACCATACTGTGATGCCCTGTCAGGCTTGAGCGACGATTCAAAAACATGAAAACCCATTACAAACGAGGCATTGGTTGCATCCAGTGGGGACATAATTATGGATTATAATGACTTATACTGTCTTTTTACGCGTTGCATTGCATTGCGCCTTGTAAACATAAAACCATGTCTGCATTTTTGATCGGAGGAATTACAAACAACAAGCCCTACTCTACACTGCCCAAAACTCGCGTTTGAATCATCAGTGGCAAATTCTTTAAATATAAAAAACGTACTTACAGTCTGTGAGTCAGAACAGCCGGCATTGTAGTCTACTCTACCAGGATCAGGAAACAGTCCTCCATAAAATGTGCTGCACACATCTGAATATTTGGGTTGAAGTGTTCTGGAACAGTGTTGTAAATACAACTTAACCACTGATTTCTAGTCGTGTCCATTTTTGGAAGGCCAAACAAAGTAGTTTCGCTTTCACAACAAAACACAGCATGACACACGGCGGCCTAGAGTGAGCAGAGGCCAGAGGGCTAGAGTGAGGAACGGCCGGAAGGCTAGAGTGAGCAGAGGCGGCGGGCTTGAGAATGGCGTGGCTGGCGGAATCGATGAAGGAGCGTCCGGCGGGCTTGCGGCAACAACATGTGACGACCCCGGGATGGACTCCGCTTCGTCCACGGTGAAGCCGATTTGGAAGTTACTTGATCTGGCAATCCACAGCGCAAAGTTGTTGTATTTCCTCAGCAACCAGCACGGATCAGCTCTAGGCATGACGAAGCAGATATCGTCCTCTTTTGGAAGGCCAAACAAAGTAGTTTCGCTTTCACAACGAATCACACAGTGCCTTCACTACATGGCGGCAGCGGCAACAATACTACAGCGAGAATAAAAGTTACGCCTTCTTTCTTTGCGTGAACATTTGGGCGGCGTTATGCAAATCTTCCCACATAGTGATGTAGATATGTGGGGGCGTGTTAGAACGAGCCGTTTTAGGTAGGCGTGGCTGACTCTTAACTTTTATAAAGAATATCTCTTTGGATTTGAGACTTTAGTCTTTGCAACTTTTCAGATCTTCTTTATGCACCAAGAGCTTGTAACACTCCAAAGAGAAAGGATAAATTTAAATTGCATCATATGACCCCTTTAAGACAGAAAGACTTCTGAACATGCCAAATGTGAAAATACTACAGAATTGCTACAGTCTAAAAAATACTGTGAGTACTATTTTCAAACATTTATAAAGGTATTAAAAGGCAAGGTTCTGCATGATCCCCAGCAGCACTGGAGAGCAGAAAAGCAAACCGATTGGGGAGCTGAGAGACAAAAGCTGAGCTAATTAAAATGGGTGGAGGCACAATGGATGAAATTTACAGACTGAGATTAAAGTTTAAAGAACCATAAAACATGCTGCAGTAGTCTCAAAGAAGTAAAATAGACTTCAATTGAATATTAATCTTCATTTGGTTAGAGTGTTCAGAAGCTTTTGTGAAGCGTTCCACTTTAATGTCCAAACAAATCTTGTCATCTGTTGTTGCTCCAACTGTTTAGGTTTTAAAACCTAGTCAACCTACATCGCCCACGTGCATGTCTGCTAACACATACATAACAAAGAAGAAGCGGATGGTATTTTCTAGAGGTTCATCACCCTGTCTGAGTCATTGCTGTTCTTCCTCCCCCTCTCACTTACCATCCAGAAGCTCTGATTGTTGGCATCCTCAGGGCCTGTCTCTGCCGAGAGCGTTGACATGATGGAGTCTGGTATAGAAATATGATAAACAACATTTTAAGGCATTAAAGATGTACTAATTTTCCTCATTAAAACAGTTTAACAGAAAAAGTAGCTAATAGTACCTTTGAAAAACGTTTAAAATCAACTATATTTACATGAGGTGACCACAGTGTTTTATGCTACATAGGGCAGGTCGCCTCATGAAAGCCGCCATGTTGAGATCACATGACAAGCAAAAATGCTACTCACTTCACCCCAGTAACCCCCTGTTATTGAATACTTTCATTTTTGGATTAAATTTATCCTTGCTGACTAATGAATATCAAATTTCTACAGTGGCATCGAATAAACAAAAACATTTGTTTTTGCGTGATTCTGTATCCACACCACTAGGTGTCAGTATAAGTCCAAAATGCCTGGTGAATCAAATAGCGCAACAAACAAAAGCAGTTACTGATGCATCTTTAGAACAAAATTACTAGTAGTTTTTTTCTTCGTTTAACTGTGAGAAATAGAGGTCAGTAGTTGGGCTAGTACTCTCCATTCGACATGCCAGAGGGACAAATGGCTGGAATTTATTTCTAGCTTGTCTTAACAGGCAGACAATAGTCAGATATGTGTGACAGAGCTGAATCGCATAGCCTACTGTGTCTAATAGCATGCAGGGAGGGCCTTGTGTTTTACAAGCTTTCTTCTATTTAAACTACAGTTTACGAACTGCATCGGAAAGTGCATGGCTCCAACAAACAAGTTTAATGGTCTTGAAGTCTAGTTCTTGAAGAAAGAAGGGTAGTTATATTCAAGTTTGTTTACAGAGGATAAAAGAGCTTTCTGGATGAAAAATGTGTTGCTGACTAGTTAAAGTGTACAAAATGAAATGGCTCAAAGCAGATGTAAGTGTTGAAGTGGGTTACAGTCAGACAGATAGTGCTTAATACTCTCCACTGCTATCTGCCTTTATCCAGAGCTCTGGGTTTTGACATTTGAGCCATCCCAAAATAAACAGGGGTGAAAGTTCACCAACACAAACACATACTCAAACACACATACACACACACACACACACCCACACCCACACAAACACACTTCTCTTCTTAATCCACACGTTCATGAGCTCTTTGACACAAATGCTTGCAAATACAAGCCCATGTGGCCCACACAGGAACATGTTTGAGCTGCCCTGAACACACACATGCCATTGACAGCACAACATGCCTGTGGCCATTTGTTTCTATAAATGCAATAAACCACATTTTCTCACAAGACATGGAGAGAGAACA
>NW_015506080.1:441558-443333 GCF_001515645.1 Sinocyclocheilus grahami
AAGAAAAACACCCCCCCCCCCCCCCCGTTTATGGCGAGTAGTTTAAAACTTTATTTAATGTTAGCTTTATCTGTGGACATCGGCTTTTTCTTTTGCAGAAGACCGAGTGCAAAGTCTACAGGTCTTGTCACTGCTGCTTTCAGGTAAGATACAGCTAACGTTAATCGCTTTCTAATAAGCTATGGTTTGTAAAGTGCTTCTGTGATGTGGTAGCACTGGGCTCTGAACTCATGTGAAGACACAGTGCAGTTTTGCTCCTGACATGGCAGAATCTGAGAAGCGCTGTTGAAGTGGAATCAAAAAAGCAATTGAATGTGACATGCGTTATAACTTTTTATTAATTTTTTCAGAGTGGAATCTGGTGACTTGTGAGCGTGGCCTGTGGACGAGCTTCCGCCTTCCTGCAAATGCTGTTTAATCTTTCAGATTAATTTATCGACTAAACAAATGCCAGTAGCTTGTGTAAATGTGTAGCTTTAACCCTTTTTTTTTTTTTCTAATAGATTGACTACCATTAAATGAGACTTTGAAATCCATCACGCTTGCTATTGGTTTCTGATTACTTTATTTGGAAAATGCTGTTGGTGTTCCCACAAGTCATTGAAAATGGTCAAAGCTAATTATAGTTTATTGTACATTTAACGTTGTGCTTGATCTAAAATGTGTAATTGGATAAAAGTAAAGTGAGAACCCTGTTAGACTATTTTTATTTATTTTTTTAACTGCTGGTTTTAATCAGACAATCATGTTGAAGGGGCCACCTTCCTGCAGAGTTAATGACCAACCCTAAATGACGACTAGCTAATCTGGTTCAGCAGGGTTATTTGAATGAGGGGTTTTCAAACTTGTGTTGGGGGTCTGTGGAAAATTCTGCAGACATCTTTTAGAAAGTGTCTTGGAAAACCAATCTGTTGCAATCAAATAAGTGTCCATTCATCACCGAAACCACAAAATACATGGCTGCCTTAATTTGATCTACAAATGAACTACAGGTACAAGGGTTAGAGCTTAACTGCTGAATTGTGGCCCTCAAGGAAGCGGGCTTAGAATACCCTATAGCAAGTGAATTAATCACTTTATTTTGTGTAGTGCTTTTATAATGCAATTGCTTCATTGTATGTACAAAAACTTGTCAGAAAACCACTTGTGAGCACATTAGGAAACTAACCATGAGTAATCCCAACATGTCTAGATGAGGAAAGCAGGAGGAACAAGACTGAGCTGCAGGAGAAGCCCATTCTCCTGGCAGTCTCAAGCTTGTACAGGGAAGTGTTAACATCTTGCTGCCATTCTGCAGCTGAATAAAATGTCTTAAGACAAAATTATCAAGGTAGTATACTGCCGCCTAAAGCATCTATGAATGTTTGCATCTTTTGTAACCGTCTTGTATGAGTCCCTCAATTGTAGTGTGAAGAGCTGAATCGGAATCATTTCACATTCCTGTTGGAAATGCACAGAAAATGTGCAGGACCTGTAGTATTTGTAGCTTCACTACTGGCACAGCTATCACAAAAAAAAATAAAAATTCAGATATCTACACGCCATATTAAGAACCGGCGGTTTTGTGTAAAATTAGCTGTTATTTTGGCGTATGCAAACGTGTTATGTCAAATAGCTTTAGCTTATTAAGGGAAGTACTAAATCTCTACCCCCCTCCCCCCCAATTAAAAACATTTATCATCAGGGTGTAAATTAATAAGAACTGTAAGGTTTAGAACGTCCATATACCGAAAAACAAATGTGATAGTAAACAAACTACAAGCCACTCAAAGTAA
>NW_015506080.1:444077-444475 GCF_001515645.1 Sinocyclocheilus grahami
GCAGATGAAAGGAAGAGAAAAGAGGAGGAATAGCTCATGAAAGGCATAATGTGATGACGAGGAGCCCTTTTAATTGATTGAGCAACTATGTGTAATGTGGGAGATGAGGGCTGGAGGTCACTAGATATACTTATAAGTTTGTGTAATGGAATATGAATGTAAAGGGTATATTTACTGCCACAGAAAATAAACTTCTTGATAGTCCTTGCATTCAAAGTGATGACAATCATTTTGTGTTGGAAGGGAAAAGCAGGAGGGTGAGGGACATTGTAAGATATGAGTGTCTTGTCTCTAATTTAAGTTCTAGAGGTACCAAAGATCTGAAAACGTTGCATGTGATCACAAATAAAAACAATGTCAAGCATAAACACCTGTTCAGCGTTTGCGCTCAGAAACAA
>NW_015506080.1:444485-444988 GCF_001515645.1 Sinocyclocheilus grahami
CTCTCTCTCTCTCTCTCTCTCTCTCTCTCCCTCTTAGAGGGTCCATACAGCCTCAGTGCATTATCCCACACTGTCTCTTCCTATCGCCTTTTCCCATTGCAGGGGTCATGGGTAGAGTAAATCACTTTATATTTGAACTTTAACCTCACTTCCTGTTCCCCCCTGTTCCTCTCCCTCCAGACAGTCTTGAGCTCTCAGAAAATATGAGCAGGGACGAGCTTAAAGGGACAGTTCACCCAAAAATTAAAAGTCTGTCTTTAATTTCTTATCCTTTTGTTATTCTAAATCTATTCGATTTTGTTTTGTGAAAGACACAATGTTTTGAAAAATGCGGTTTGTTGAACAAAGAATGAAGCTTTCAAGCTTCCAAAAGGAGGCAAAATCAGCATAAAAGAATCATAAAAGTGATTCATATGATTCATACACTATATTCAAAGTCTTCTGTAGCTTTATGTGAGGAACAGACTGACATGTAAATTATTTTAAGTTAGATCTTTGGAATT
>NW_015506080.1:445071-448005 GCF_001515645.1 Sinocyclocheilus grahami
ATATATATATATATATAGGACAGGGACTTGGTTCTATCCATTGTTTGTTAATTGAATAAAGGCAGATGTAAATACAGGTTTTTGGTTAACTGTAAGAAAAAGGCGGGTTTTATGCGGATTCAGCAACTGGAGAAATCCGACATATTTCACCAGAGAGAAATCTGCCATTTCCCCGAAAGTTTCAGATATGACATTGTAATTAAAAATGAGCAAATAAACAAATCATATAAAATTAAAGATCCATGGATAAATCGTTCAGTACGATGCGTTTAGAAAATAGATAGGGTGAATACTAAATGGGAAGATTTTCAGTAAATTAATATTTAAATTTCATAAATATTATTATGTTTTTCACTCAAAACATGAATTCAGAAGACACATAGAAAATGTATTGCACAAGCCAATTTTCTATACTTTTATGATGCTTTTACATCAGTTTAGAAGATTAGACAATTTCGTCTGCATTCACAACTGCATGGGGGGGAAAAAATCAACTACATTCATCAAAAGTTCTCCTTTTTTGTTCCAAAGAAGACAAAGTTATGTGGGTTTAAAGCAACATGAGGGTGACTATGTGATAACAGTGTTTTCATTTTTTCCACTGTTGCCTGTTTGCATTCAGCCTTTTGTGTGAGGTTAACCTAACAGTCTCCAGAAGGGTTTAATCTTCAGAACCCATCTCTGTGGATCACACTGGACCCTCACGCAAATGTATGTACAATTAAATAAAAGGATGAACACATCTGCTTGACTGAATTAAATTATTTTTATGATAATAAATTGTTAATAGATTGAATTGTTGAGGTACTCTAAAACGTCTAAGAAAAACACCATCTAAAACAGCAAGTTATAAAGAACTGGATTTTGGGGAAGACAGAAGTACATTCAAAATGGAGATCAAAAACTAGTTGAACGTTTTGAAAGGTCCTGTAACTGGAGAGGAGGGAATGACCCATTTCTCTGAAAATATCATCATGACGTTGCTGTGAATCTCCCTCTTCTCTCATTTTGTCCCCCTTTTCAAAGCCCCTCAAACCCCATACCCCTCACCCACCCTGGCTCTCTTTTTCTCTCCTCCCCCTGTCCCCGTTTTGAGTGTCACTCAACACACACCCACACACTGAAGAAATATATGGCAACTTATGAATGCATCAGACAGAAATAGTATACGAATACTGCAGAACTCATCAATTCACTGTGATCTAACTTGACACAAACACATAATAAATAACAGAAGGACAGAGAGAAAAGAGACAACAGACTCACCTCTAACTTTTTCAGGGAAAGTTTCCTTTTAGTTTTCACTTTCCTTATCTGAAGTAACAGATCACCTTTTTTCTGCTGGCTTTTCCACTTTTAAGATCACCATATGGTTATGGTGTGTTCTGGACACACTCTTTCTTCTCTTCTCTGTCTTTGACCCGCTGTCAGTGTTTAATGAGGTGGCTTCCTGTCACTTTCTTTCTCTCCTCTCCGCTCCTCTCCTCCCTCTCTCTAGATTCCCCTTCTTTCCGAAGCAGCTGTGGGCGACCAGACTTTTCGCTCTGTGGATCATACTACATGACAACACTCCTCCCTCTCCATCTCTCTCTCTCTCTCTCTCTCTATTTCTCCCTCTCTCTCTGATTTAAGCACAGAGTTGCTCCTCACAGTAAAGTGGTAGGCTAATGAAGTGAGTTCAGTCCAGACAATTAGTTTATATAGTTGAATATTGTTCATTCATAGTTACCGTGTTAACTGATGGGGTTAACTAATGTTTACAAATGAAACCTTATTGTAGCCTAAGTGTTACAGATTTTTGTCTTTTGTAACAACTACATTTATTACATTTATTTCTATCACAATTTACCTACCTCATAAGTGCTTAATCTCACAGTTCCCATGGTCTCAGGAGGTCCACACAACAGCTGCCTGGTGCTGGCACACTCAGTGGTTCTTAGGGAGGGGAGATGAGAGAAGACCCTCAGATTGTGTGAGAACAAAGGTCTGTGACTCAGTATTACATATATGGCAGCTGTTGTACACACTGACAAGAGCCCATCCCAATTATCTCTGCATGGTTCAATTATATTTTTATAATCTCAGCATTAGTAATAGCATTTTGAGAATTAAAATAATGAACCCCCTCTGTTCTATCTATGTGCTATTCTTAAAAGCCAATGTGTATCAGGGGTCAAATATCCCACCCTCGCCCCTCCCCACAGATCACATAATAACAACCTATTTATCTATCTACAATATTTTACATATTTACTGTATTACATTAGCTGCTAGAAAACAATACAAAAAATAAATATAGAATAAAGTAAAAAGTCAAATAAAGTATAGAAATATCTCAAAAGCCTGTATAGTATCTGTTGATCCAGTGATATGATTCTTGCTTTTAAAGGTCCAAAACCGTCCGAGTATACAACCAAATACAGCTTTAAAAATATACAACTCTTGATGAGCCAATTCAAATAGTTTAATCTCAAACTTGTAATATAAAGTATACTATTCCAACTTCAGCGGGTATAATTTAGGGGGAGAAAACGTGAATTTAATTAATAATGATAATAAAAAAATAAAAAACACTCTAACAACAAAAATAAATATCATTTTTAAACGGCATCTTGTCTGATTGAATTTTGTAAAGGCGCTATTAACGGACGCCTAAAGGCAGGTCCTACTGAGGATATAAAACCGCCACACTGCGCGTGGATAGCTCTCACTCTGCCGCGGTAAAAGCTGGCGCTGTGTGTGTGGGTAAGTGGGCTCCCCACCCTCTTCCTTCAATGTTAAACGTGTATTTATTGTTTTATCAGGGATTTATGTCGTAATAGTCATTAACGTAAGACTTATAGGTTAATGCGTTTTATTTGGTAAATTTTTTTTGTAGTCGGCGTTACCGTCACCACGTGGCGCGCCTAGATGAAGTACAACCCCCCCCCCCCC
>NW_015506080.1:448272-469487 GCF_001515645.1 Sinocyclocheilus grahami
GCAGAATCTGAGAAGCGCTGTTGAAGTGGAATCAAAAAAGCAATTAAATGTGACATGCGTTATAACTTTTTTTTTATTAATTTTTTTCAGAGTGGAATCTGGTGACTTGTGAGCGTGGCCTGTGGACGAGCTTCCGCCTTCCTGCAAATGCTGTTTAATCTTTCAGATTAATTTATTGACTAAACAAATGCCAGTAGCTTGTGTAAATGTGTAGCTTTAACTTTTTTTTTTTTATTATTTATTTATTTTTTTCTAATAGATTGACTACCATTAAATGAGACTTTGAAATCCATCAAGCTTGCTATTGGTTTCTGATTACTTTATTTGGAAAATGCTGTTGGTGTTCCCACAAGTCATTGAAAATGGTCAAAGCTAATTATGGTTTATTGTACATTTAACGTTGTGCTTGATCTAAAATGTGTAATTGGATAAAAGTAAAGTGAGAACCCTGTTAGACTATTTTTATTTATTTTTTTAACTGCTGGTTTTAATCAGACAATCATGTTGAAGGGGCCACCTTCCTGCAGAGTTTAACTCCAACCCTAAATGACGACTAGCTAATCTGGTTCAGCAGGGTTATTTGAATGAGGGGTTTTCAAACTTGTGTTGGGGGTCTGTGGACAATTCTGCAGACATCTTTTAGAAAGTGTCTTGGAAAACCAATCTGTTGCAATCAAATAAGTGTCCATTCATCACCGAAACCACAAAATACATAGCTGCCTTAATTTGATCTACAAATGAACTACAGGTACAAGGGTTAGAGCTTAACTGCTGAATTGTGGCCCTCAAGGAAGCGGGCTTAGAATACCCTATAGCAAGTGAATTAATCACTTTATTTTGTGTAGTGCTTTTTATAATGCAATATTGCTTCATTGTATGTACAAAAACTTGTCAGAAAACCACTTGTGAGCACATTAGGAAACTAACCATGAGTAATCCCAACATGTCTAGATGAGGAAAGCAGGAGGAACCCATTCTCCTGGCAGTCTCAAGCTTGTACAGGGAAGTGTTAACATCTTGCTGCCATTCTGCAGCTGAATAAAATGTCTTAAGACAAAATTATCAAGGTAGTATACTGCCGCCTAAAGCATCTATGAATGTTTGCATCTTTTGTAACCGTCTTGTATGAGTCCCTCAATTGTTGTAGTGTGAAGCGCTGAATCGGAATCATTTCACATTCCTGTTGGAAATGCACAGAAAATGTGCAGGACCTGTAGTATTTGTAGCTTCACTACTGGCACAGCTATCACAAAAAAAAAAAAAATTCAGATATCTACACGCCATATTAAGAACCGGCGGTTTTGTGTAAAATTAGCTGTTATTTGGGCGTATGCAAACGTGTTATGTCAAATAGCTTTAGCTTATTAAGGGAAGTACTAAATCTCTACCCCCCTCCCCCCAATTAAAAACATTTATCAGGATGTAAATTAATAAGAACTGTAAGGTTTAGAACGTCCATATACCAAAAAACAAATGTGATAGTAAACAAACTACAAGCCACTCAAAGTAATTCCTGCATCTTTTATTATAATTCTAATAACTGTCATTTCTTAAAACATCTGTATTTCATATGTGTATATGAATGTATAATCGCATACACACATATATATATTCTGTAAATAACCTCTTATCTGCTCATAGTCAATTTTCTATTTTTAAAAACAAAAAAAAATTATAAAAAGATGCTTTCTGCACACCCTGTACAGCTACGGCATCAGTTGCCCCTGTGTGTGATCCATCACCTCATCCTATAGGTCACACTGCCCAGACCCTTTAATGGCCATGTGATCTTCAATGTGCATGTATCCTCAGCATGATTATGCATATCTCTGCAGCATGAAAGCATGTCTGAATACTGTTCTATTATTAGAAGCTGTAATATTGACAATCTAAGCTGCAGAGTTTGAGGACTGAACAAAGACTTAAATATTTCCTTTTCCCAACCAGAAACCCCTTTTTTTTTTTGCCATGGTTCAATCCTTCATTCAGACACTTGGCTGAAACTGTCAGAGATGTGAGAACTGTGACTTTTACTCCACCTAGTGGACAATATTGGAAAGTGAGAATATTTACCATTCATCAGGGTACAACACCAGCTGCTATTGAAGCAAATTGGTTTGATGAATTTGACTGTGGAAAGATGAGACAACAGGAAACACAGGATGTGTAGAAAGCATGATTTGATTACACGTTAAACTCATGTTAAACATTTTGGAAGACAGAGATTCTTTAAAACTTGGAATCCTTTTTTTCTATCTCAGAATGATAATTTCTTTCATTGTCCTTACTGTTATCAACATCGCTATACTTACCAGTCTTAAACATCAAAAATACAATAAGTTCTTCAATCTTTTTGTCCAATATGGGTGATTAAGGTAAAGCGAGCACTGATGAATGATGTATAAATCCCACACTCATTCTGAGAAGACAAACAGATACAAGATGGCAGAGGGATATGAAGGGGAGAATGGTCTTGATAGAGACATAGACAGGAAGATAACATAAAGGTGAAGGCGTTGATGGTTTGGACTCAAGGTGACAGCAGATGAAAGGAAGAGAAAAGAGGAGGAATAGCTCATGAAAGGCGTAATGTGATGACGAGGAGCCCTTTTAATTGATTGAGCAACTATGTGTAATGTGGGAGATGAGGGCTGGAGGTCACTAGATATACTTATAAGTTTGTGTAATGGAATATGAATGTAAAGGGTATATTTACTGCCACAGAAAATAAACTTCTTGATAGTCCTTGCATACAAAGTGATGACAATCATTTTGTGTTGGAAGGGAAAAGCAGGAGGGTGAGGGACATTGTAAGATATGAGTGTCTTGTCTCTAATTTAAGTTCTAGAGGTACCAAAGATCTAAAAACGTTGCATGTGATCACAAATAAAAAAAATGTCAAGCATAAACACCTGTTCAGCGTTTGCGCTCAGAAACAAACAAGAAACACTGCAGCTTATAGCAATAACAGCAAGGACGATGAGAACAGTGACTGCAATAAATAACATTACCTCTTGTTAAATCAACAACAGAATTCCAGACCCACTTAGAGTTTAAAAATTGTTATAGGAACAATCATTGTATTAAAACAGATATTAGCACATATCCCTCACCCATGTCAGAGTGCATGTTCGTCTTGCCTCGCCTCCATAGAAAGAGTTTTTTTGGAAGGAGAGAGGGAGAGTGACTTGGAAAGAAATACAGGCAGTTTGGTTTTCCCTCTCCCTCTTCTCCATGTTGTCTCCTCTTTTAAAATGGAGGCTTGATATTGTTGATAGGTTCGTTGAAGTCATTGTCACCTCTATATTTTGAGAGTCTGTGGTAAAAATGTTGATACATTTTCAGTATATATATATATATATACTTTTGTTTTTACAATATTGTATCATCTTCTTTCTTTAAAATATTGTTTTTGCGTTATAACATTATCTTCATCTTGTATCCATACATAGATATTTCACTGTGTCCCATTATGTGTTATATAAATAAAAGAGATGAGTGTATCGTCATCAACAGGTGTTGTTGTACGTTTGTGTATGTTGCTATCAGTAGGCTGAGAATGTACTGAGTGCATGTGTGTAAATGGTAGAGCGCTTCTGAGTCTGTTATGTTGGTCTGGGCACTTATTTTTGCTACGGGTTTGTAATACAGTGACCAGTCTGTATATATATATATATTTATGTATATATATTATTTCATTATAAGACATGAGAAGGTAAAGAAGTTCTAGTGAAATACAAGATAAGCACAAGCCCCAATCTGGCTTCTGCAAAATAGAATCCCTCCATTGGTGAGGTAAAACACATAACAAATCACTGTCATGCCTCTAGTGATAACCTTTCACATTATCAAGTATGCGCACACACACACACACACACACTCACACACAAACAACAGGAACCCAAGCATAAACACAGTCTTACCAAAAAAGTGTAAGTTAAACTGACCTTTTTTTTAAGGGTTTCCCTAGTCATGCCAGACAGGAGGTTTATCATTACTTGACCTCCCTGCATTGGTCTCTATTGAACATACTCTAAAAATTAGACAGTTAGATATATATATTTATGTATATATTATTTCATTATAAGACATGAGAAGGTAAAGAAGTTCTAGTGAAATACAAGATAAGCACAAGCCCCAATCTGGCTTCTGCAAAATAGAATCCCTCCATTGGTGAGGTAAAACACATAACAAATCACTGTCATGCCTCTAGTGATAACCTTTCACATTATCAAGTATGCGCACACACACACACACACACTCACACACAAACAACAGGAACCCAAGCATAAACACAGTCTTACCAAAAAAGTGTAAGTTAAACTGACCTTTTTTTTTAAGGGTTTCCCTAGTCATGCCAGACAGGAGGTTTATCATTACTTGACCTCCCTGCATTGGTCTCTATTGAACATACTCTAAAAATTAGACAGTTAGTAAATATTTGCCGGTAATACAGACTCAGCTCAAATCTGAGAAAAAGAGAAAGATAGCAAAGGAGGTTTCAATATCTCTCTTTCTCCCTATCTCTTCCTACAGAACTACAGAAAAACGGGAAAGCTAAAGAGCATTTTGATTGTTTTACTTAAATTATTTGGCTCAGGTATGTAGTATGTTACCTTCTCTTGCTGATCTTGGGTATTCTGGTATAGTTAGATTCCACTATTTGATTCATTTATTTCCATTTTGATTACCTTGTGAGTGCCTGCAAGCTCAAACTAAGTGTGTTCTGTTTAAATGTTGATATGTACGGATGTGAATGTTCATGTTCATGTTTTCGTTGACTGAAACACATGTAAGCGCAGCTATGTTCACAGGTCGACAGGCCTTCAATGCTCTCTGTTTCTCCTGTATCTCTCCATCTGCGAGTCGGCAGTTTGATGTTGAAATCATCTCTTCTTGCGTTTTTCTTAATTCAGGGAATAATCTCTGATGGCAGCAGTTGTCACCTCATCTTTCTTGTCCTCTCAACTCCGGTTGGCCTCATCTCTCCTTCTGTCTGTCCGTTCATCTCGGGAGGAGAGGGCAGAAATGGGGAAAGTGCTAGAAGACAGCCTGACGATAGGGGGGAAGGTGGAAAGTATAAGGAAATATTTTTTCTCTTGTTTGCCCGCATCCCCCTTTCTGTTCTCCTTTTCTTGTCCCATGCCATCCTGGACCTCATGCAGCGGTCCACTCCAAATGTTCCCAGAAGTTAGCGATCAATAGCATATCAATGTTTTACCTCATCTATACTAGCTTTTTTTGTTCATGCATTACCCCTTTCTCACCCTAATCCCTCTCCATCGCTGTCCTCCCTTGCGTCTCTCTGCCTCCCCTTCTATCTCTCCCCTCACCTGTCCATCACTCTCCTGAGCGCTCTCTCAATGTTCATGCGATGTCCAACTCTGGTTACACCCAAGTCCAGGTAGTCGTCCTTGGTTAGAGAGGGCAGGTGCGTGCCATCAATCTCGTTGTCTAGGAAACGCTCCCTGTGCTCACCCAGGTTCAGGTAGCCCAGCCAATCTGCAACGTCGTACTTGGTCCAGTATGGGAGTGGTTTGGAGGCGAAGGGTTTGGTGGGTGAAGGAGGAGGGAGGTGTGGATAACTCAGGCAAGTGGGTGGAGGAATGGGGTGGAGTGGTGGGGATGATGTCCTTGACAGGAAGTGGGTTGGGGACAAGGAGCGAGAGACCACCAGAGAGGAATTTGGAGGAGGTGGAGCCCCGGAGGGGGCAAAGAGAGGGGGAGAGGGGGAGAAGTAGGGGTCCCCAAGAGGATTGGCAGGTGATGGTGGAGTAATAGAACCACGGAGGTCATACAAGCTGCTATAGAGGGGCGTGGTGGGGAGAATGGGAAGGGAAGAGGGGCGGGGAGGGCCAAGCTTTGGGCGGTCAGAAGGAGAAATTAATGGGCTGGGTGCTCGTCTGCGCTGAGCATGATGTGACTCTGCCTTACGTGACTCTCGGCTGGGGATAAACTGAAACTCTAGGGCTTTGGTGCGGTAAACGGGCCGGTGTTTGGGTGAGGTTGGGTATGGCGAATATGAAGAAGGAGAAACAGGTGAGTGGGATCGGGGAGGAGGCTGGGATGAGGCAGCAGGGGGCTGAGGGGAAGGAGATCGAGCCCAATTTGGGTAGAGCGGCTGGGAAGAAGGGGTGGGGGAGGGAGACAAGGCAGGCTGAGAGAGCTGAATAGGAGATGGGGAGCTAGAGCGGACAGAGGGTGGACTCAGTGCACCTGTGGAGTCCTCTGAAAACCTGAAATGAGAGAAAATGCAACACAAATTAAGGCAAAAGAATAGGAGAGGACAAAAAGAGAGAAAGGGGGGGAGTTTGACAGTAAAGAGAATGATAGAGCAGTATAGTGCAGCAGTTACCTGTGTCTGATGAGGGACAGACAGACGTACATGGACAGTGCAATAAAAAGCAGAAATCACAAAAGAGAGGAACAGTTTAAACAGACACAGTTACACAATACACACACAGAGTTCATTGGTGTTTGAGACACTGATAATAAAATGGCAGTTACAAAACTATTTTCACACACTATGTTAATCTGAATATCACAGGAGTTCTTTAACTGAATGGCTCATAATTTGATTATGACTCATGGCATACCAAATCACACAATGCTCATGCAGCTTAGAGATTCTCATGCCACATGCCTCCTTTCAAGGCCACCATGCAGACATTAACACACAGTCATGCACATATACTGTACCTATACTGATAACACACAAATACCTATGTCTGCTCAGTGATCTTTGAGCCCCCCAGTTCTCTATTCCTTTGCTCCTCTGGTGTAATTTGGTGCTTAGTTCATTGATGATGCTTGCCTTCATACCGGACATGGGAGGATGTAGTTTACGTGCCTCCACATATGTCCCCCCAGTCTGGACCCCTCCCTCCCCTATACACTGCGCTGCTCCGGCCGACCCATCACCCCACAGCGGTTTTATCTCTGGAGTGCGGGGCCGGTCAAAGTACATTACAGAGGAGCGAGCAATCCCTGGCCCTTCCCTCATTCCATAGCCATCACGGGCATTGCTATCCTCCTCCTCTTCCTCTTCTGCCTCATCCTCCTCCTCTTCCTCCTCCCTACGACGGTGGTATGCAGGGGGTGCCGTGCTGGTTTGGTGTCGAAGATCTCCAGCCCGGATCCCTTCTCTGTACCTCTGTGTTTTTGGGTAGGTTGATGCAGTGCTTGCGGCTTTGGCATTATGCATTTCAAAAGTCTGTCCATCAAGGTAGCTCATGTAAGACTCTAGAAATTCTGTCCCACTTGCTCTGTCGGCCTCTGTTGCCCTACCTCTCTCTCCAACTCCACCTATGCTACCCATCCCTGCTCTCTCCAAACTTTCTCTGACCCCACTACCACTGAGTGCAAGGATGTTGTCTAAGTGATGGTCGCTGCTGCTTCGGCTGTCCAGCTCCTCAATCCCAGAATCCACCACTGTCTCCTGGGACTCGCCACTCTTAGCTGCAGCGGCACTGGGTGGTGGATGATGCTCTGCACTGGGCCGCCTGCTACCCCCTGTAGCTACTGTGGAGACGGTTGCTAAGCGTGTATGTGGTGTGACAACAGCAGCAGCAGCAGTAGTAGAAGAGATTACAGTTGTAGAAGCAGTTTTGGAACAGCTTGCGGTCACAGTTGAGGCGCCTCTGAGAGATACAGAAGTTGCTGGGGTGGATGTTGCTGCTAGAGGGCCCCGGTAGGCAGGTGGCGCTGGAATAGAGAGAGGAGGTGGTGTGGGAGAAGAGGAGCGTCCAGCTGAATTTGTACTATTATATAAGTGCTGTGACTGAGATAGGCCAAACGGTCTATGGTAGGAGGTGGGTGGTGGCGGAGGTGATACAGAAGGAGGTGGAGGTGGCCCAGAGGGCTGCAAGGTGGAGGGGGAGGGAGGCGGTAATGGGTTGGGGAAAGATGAAGAGGGAGACGGGGCTGACTGGGTGAGGTTGGCAACCTCACTGTCATAGGAAGTAAGGCTGGATGTTGTGGAATCACCTGCCTGCGGTGAGGGCAGGGGTGTGTGAGGTGGGAACCCAGTCATAAAGGAGTCTTTTGGAGGGGGAGGAGGTGGTGGGGGAGGTGGTGGTGTAGGATGAAGCTGCTGGCGCGCTGTCACATTGTGAGACAACATTGCAGAATAACCCAAACCACGATCAAAACTATTGGCAAACTCCAGAGGTGGAGGGAGTGGATCAGCAAACACAAACTCATCATCTGCATCTATTGAGGGAGCTGGGGGAGGGAGAACCATCAGACCTGTGCCACTTTCACCTTCACCTGCAGCTCCTGCTGAAGGACGTGTAGGGGCTGTTGTTGGAGGTGGAGAAGGTGGGGTCAAGGAAAGGATATATGCCCCAGCCTCACTCTCCATCCTCAAGACCGAGGGGCGTCGAGGCTGCTGGGTCATTTGTTGTGTGGACTGCTGCTGTAACTGGGTGTGAGCTTTTTCTATCTCTCTTTCCCTCTCTCTTTCTCGTGACCTCTCTCTCTGACGCTCTCGTTCACGTTCTTTGTAGGTGGGCTGATAGTGCTGAGACTGATAGTGGTGCGTGTGGACAGTTTTATCCTCAGAGAAACGAACCCTTAGGCCTTCTCTGGGAGCAGAGGTGCCAGCAGCCTCCCTATCTGCACGCTCTCCACTCCCTGCTTCCTCACTCCAGCTGCTTCCTGCTCCACGCAGGATCCTGGGAGATGGAGGCCGAGTGGATGTGGTGGTGGCAGCTAGCGATGAGGATGTAACCAGGTACGAGGAGGAGCTTGAGGACTGAGCAGCAGAGGAGGTTGCAGAGGAAGACGAGGCCATTGAGTAGGAGATGTGCGACGTTGGTTGTGCAGTGGATGAGGGAAAGGCCCCAATGCTGGACAACTGACGGCTAAAATTATGTTCAGTGGTCCTCTCCCTGCGTATGCGACCATCATCTTTCAAGGCACGTTCCCGTGCAGCCAATGCCAAGCCTAGTGGGGATGAAGGGTCCAGAACTTTCCCCGTTAATGGGTGAATGAAAGTTGTGGTGGAGGCTTGCTGCTGCTGCTGCTGCTGCTGTTGTCGGCCTCCCGCCCCATAGAAGTCAGCAGGTACAGACTTAGGCTGGTAATCCCCAGGAGGAGCAGGTGAGGAGTACTCAGGCAGGCCAAAGGCAGGAGGCATACTGCGTGTGTGGTGGATAAAAGTATCACCTGAGAACATGCCTTCATCTATAGATTTGGATGGTCGCAGGCGTGGTGAAGGCTGGGAACTCAGCTGCTGTTGGGAAGTCTGGGTCCGTCCTCCCACTTCTCCTGCTCCACCCAACTCTTCCTCAGCAGAAAGAAAAAAGGAGGCACTCTTCCGTCGTGCTTCATGGAATCGTTCTCGATCCCTGCGAGCTGCCCCTACTATGGCAGCACCAAACTGGCTGGTAAAGTCCAAACTCTCTTGAGTACGAAGTGATGGCTGTGATGGGGGTGGTGGAGCAGGTCTAGATGGAGGGGCTGGCGGTGGAACGGTGGGTGCAGGTGGGGGAACAACAGGTTGGGGGTTAGAACTGTCACTCATTCCTGGAGGAGGCGGTTCAGCCTCCATGCTGCTGCCTTGGCTACTGCGACCACTGCTGCTGGTGGAAGGGGCTTTAACGATGATGGTTGGGATAGGAATAGAGCTTTTCTCCACTGACCCCTTCCCTTCCAGTGTGCCCTGGCCCTGACGCAAATCCTCTATCTTTGACTGCTTCACCAAGGGCCCCTTCCCTCTCCGGGCACCACCTTTCGGCACACCACCTACCCCTGCTCCTGCCCCTATCACACTGCGGTCCATCCTGGAAGGTTGGCTCTGAGTAGTCTGCTGCTGTTGGGGAATAACAGTAGCGACACTAGTGGATGGGACTGCATTGCTGTAGCCCCTTCTCAATGCTGCAGCCTTGGCTCCTGGTGCTCCTCCAGCCCCTGCAAGGTCCCCTGTGTACCCAATCACCTTCTTGGAGGCAGTCCTGCTTGGCACAGAGGGGTGGGATTGAGCATGGGAGTAAGGGAGGTCCCCGGTTCCGGACCCTGCAGGTGGTCCAGGGGACCTATCTCTGGGTCCATGAGTGACATGCACTGACTGCGAGTAGAGCTGAAAATGTGCAGAAGAGGAAGTGGATTGGGACACAGAAACAGACGGCTGCTGGGATGTCTTGCCCCTAAAGCCAAGAGCGGGAGCTGAGGAGAACGGGGGCTCAGGGGGAGCTGTAGTAGGGGGAGGAGGGATGTCATCTGGGCCAGGTACTGAAAGACTGCGGGCAAACTTCATGGCTGGAGGATGAAGGAACTGCTTCTCCTCCTCTGGAACCCCTGCAGAAAAAGAAAACCAAAAAGGGAGAGATGAAATACATTTTCAAGGAAATAAATGAAGGAGGTATGAATAGAAAAGAGTGTTACAAAGACAAAAGAAAAATATGTTTGAGAGAGAAAGAGGCTGTACATCAGCTGTATATGAGAAAAGAGAAAGAGATGAAAAAATCTTTATTTCCTAAAAAATGAGCATAGGGCAATAAAATGGGATATAGAAATGAGACCATCTTGTAGTATGTCTGTCTGTCTGCTTGTCTGTTTTTACCATAACTGGGCAATCTCCCAGCAGTAACATGTACAAGCCATTCACCTCTCTACTTCAGCAATGCTGTTTTGTGTCAGTGAAGACCACTTTTAGTTACAGTGTGTTATACAAGGACAAATGCAATTCACACATAAAGTCATCATGATAACAGAAGAAGTGACACAAATACACATTAGCTACATCTCATGGCATGCAAAATAAACAAATGATGTTTTTTTTTTTAATGTAAATAAAGTTAACCAATTGTGCAACCCAAGAAAGTGAACATTTTAATATTGAACATTTAAGCACATGTTGACATTGCCAGTTTACATATTTAAAGCATGGCACAGAAAACATTTCTAATCATACAGATAGTGTGCTAATAATCTTGGGGGTTATAAATGGGCTGTACATTTTATAGTCCAACCAAGAATGAACACTGATGCTGAGCACCAGAAGAAATAAATCTCATTCACATTTGTTACGGCAATTGGTCTCTCCAGTAACCCAGTCAAACCCCTGACAAGATTTTTATGGACTGTTTCAACAAACTGAAATGTACAGTCTCTATTCTAGAGCAATAAAGAATTACAGATAAGCATTAAAGCAAATCCACAGCTGCACTCTTTTGAGTGCACTAAATGCACGTGCCATAGACGTACAGCAGTATGGTTAGACAGACATGTGGGCAGACAGACAGATGGACTAACAGACAGCCTCACCGATGGACTTCTGTCGCAGCATACCATGGGGGGGGCCATGGCCAGACATAAATTGACCACGGTCGTATCCTAACCCTGTCCCAGATGATGTCATCCCCATTCCTGCTTGGTCAAAATTTGGCTGCAAAAATACATGGAGAGAAAGAACATTATAAACATTATGCACCAGTTTTTTAAATAATCCAATTTGCTAAACAATTTCTGCAAAAAAATATAGCTCAGTAAATCCAGAGCACCATCTAATAAATCTCATTTCATAAACATCAGTTTTCTTAGTGATCTTTAATTACGGCTTCAATGGTCTCATACACAAACACACCTCATTATAAAAGCCTCTGCCCCGTTCTCTTTTTATCCCCTGAACCCGGGGCCCTGGGGCCTCATTGGTACTGATAGTCTGCTGTGCTGCTGCTAAAATCTCATCCAGTTTATCTGACATCGAATAAAAGAGAGAGAAGGAAATAAATAAATTATAATTTATAATAAATAATAATTTACTAACTATTTATTCTCAGCTTGAATTGATTTAAAGGAGATGTTTACCCAACAAATAATAACTCTGTCATCATTGCTCACCCATGTGTCTTTGAAACCCATTCTTTCTTTCATGGAACAAAAAGGGATTTATTTATAGCAGAATAACAAAGCTGCTCTTTACCATACAATGAAAGTAAATGCCTGTCAAGCATGATTTTCAATGAATAATAAAATAAATTTCAGCCTATACTAGGGGTGACCCCGAATAGGCGAAGATTCGATACTTCGATAGGAGGAGCCTGATTCGACTACCAATCTCACAGTCGAATTTTCGCGGGGTGTTATGATCATGCCATTTTGGCTATAGGGGGGTGCCCAAATGTCTGATTTCACATAGAACTACTGGTTTTCTCCCAATAAGTTAATATACAGCCTATTAAAATAATGCTGTAAATAAGAATCTGAAAAGAAAGAAGCCTCAAATAAATATGTTAACGTGCGTGAATAAATCCAACCACCCCTATAGATTTAAGTTTCACTTTCCATAATCCGTGACCGACAGAGGAGCATTTTGGCGGCAGGGATTTAAAACTTTAACAAGACTCAAATTGACACAGGCAGAGTGAAAGACTGGATTTTTTCGATCAGGTAGGGTACAAGTGATTTCAAAAAATTTCAGCCGGTTTATATATATTGTGTATATATTATTTATCTCGTATAAAATGCATTTTGTTGAGTTGCGCTGCAGTAAAGCGCTTCATTATAGTACTACGGTGATTATCTCTTCAGAGCGCAGCGCGAGCAGGACAAATAACAATGCAGAATATTAATAACTATGACTGGGACTGTCATATACATAACAATTATAATGAGAACACTATTATAATAAAACGCTGTGAATTTTTAGAGTTTAGTTGCTTTGTTTCTGCACGTTGTTGCGTGATGAACGCGTCCACAAAAGGAAATCATTCAGAGCCGCGCAGACACGTTCATGTGCATTCGGGGCATTTTGTGCAGATAGTCTATAAGTCGTAATATTAACGTTATGTTGTATAAATAATGAAGCGTATTCTATATGAGATAAATGATGAGTTAAACCCCATTGATTAAAACCCTGCTTTCAAATGCTTCATTCTGGTCATCTTCAGCATGCACAGCTCAAAACAGAAATGCAGAACATTAATAACTACTGTCATATTACATAACGTTATAATGAGAGCACTATTCTAAAAATTTTTGTGAATTCTTAGAGTTCGCTGACGTTTAATGTTAACTACCTTTTAATCAAAACATAAAACATTATTTACCCCGTTTGTATCTGCGAGGCGTCTGTCAAATGTCTGACTTGACTCTTGGTAATGTATTTTGCCCCGCCCCCAAAGCATATGATTCGACTATCAGTCGAATATCGGCAAGATTCGAAAATTCCGATTCGACCATGAAAATCCTTAGTCGGGGACACCCCTAGCCTATACTATACCTTACACAAAACTACCATATGGCTTCAAATTACTTGGAATGTGGTTCATAATACTTGGAGTAGGACTATTTTTATGATGCTTTTGTTGTTGTCGTTGTTTTTTCTCTAACCATTTTCACTGTATGAAATAGAGTGGCTCAGACATTCTGCTAAATATCTCTTTGGTGCTCAGTCATACAATGACATAACAGTGAATAACTGATGACAAAATATTAATTTTTGGGTGAACTATCCATTGATTTCTTAACTTTACGCTTGACTAGATGACAGTCCCTCTGTATAAAACCAATGACTCTCTTACTCAAAGCCATCTGATAAACTGTCCTCTTCTTCTCTGTAGCTTGTGAAGACTCGAACTCTGTAACAGATGGACAGGTTTAATCCCATAAGAAATATTTGCAGACCCATTAGGTCAAGTGTCTCATACAAGACAGAAAGAGTGGACAAAGTGCTTTACCTGATTTTTTTTTCCATGGGGCAGAGGCTGTGATCAAGCAAACAGAGAGTCAATGTAAGGTGGAACACCATCAGCCTGTAGTAATACTGTATGAGCTGTTAATGCTGTAATCACATTTCCATCAACTAACAAGTAGCAAGAGATTAAACACTTTTTTATTTAGGTCAAGGACTTAGAACAAACAAACAAGCCATCTGATAAACTGTCCTCTTCTTCTCTGTAGCTTGTGAAGACTCGAACTCTGTAACAGATGGACAGGTTTAATCCCATAAGAAATATTTGCAGACCCATTAGGTCAAGTGTCTCATACAAGACAGAAAGAGTGGACAAAGTGCTTTACCTGATTTTTTTTTCCATGGGGCAGAGGCTGTGATCAAGCAAACAGAGAGTCAATGTAAGGTGGAACACCATCAGCCTGTAGTAATACTGTATGAGCTGTTAATGCTGTAATCACATTTCCATCAACTAACAAGTAGCAAGAGATTAAACACTTTTTTATTTCGGTCAAGGACTTAGAACAAACAAACAAACAGAAAAAAACACTAATTTCCAGGATGCACACAAAATGCACTCACAATCCTAATCACACGCAACCTTAGCAAAACACTTAAAGTGAAACTGAAGTGTCTCTTACCTCTGTCCACTGTGTTTGAAATGCAAGGACAGACAAAGATTAGGGAGGTTATAAGACAGGTTAGTTAGGGTTTCAATCAATCAACTAAAAAACAACCCGTGCGACAAGTGTGCAGGAAAGGATAATAAAATTGAAAAAAAAGTGAGTGTGTAGGGATTGTGTATGTTTGTGTAGGTGTTTCTGTATGCAAATTAAGCTGTGGGATTCTAGGGGAATTAGAGAAGAGAATCTGCTTGCCTGTTAAAAATAATCATCTGCCTTTTTGTATTCCTAGAGTCCTTTCTGTCTATCTTTTTACATTTACGTGCTGCTGCCTGTTTTATAAGGTACCAGTGCAGCAAGACATTCATGCTAGAGAAACCTCGGCTATCTTTAGAGCATGGCAGCCAGTGAGGTGGGACACTGCACCAGGTGGACAGGCGAGTACATCTGAAAAGGTGAGAGTTCTTCACTCACATAACATAATACATTAATGCACACATTAAACACCTGAGACACCTTCAGTACACTGAGAAGATACAACAGTAACACATTAAAAGTACTCTGATCAAGTTATCATAATGGAGTATTAGCTTAATCAGCATTAAATGTAACAGCAGACATGCATTACTCTTGTGGCCTATAGTCTCCAGACTTCTGGCATTAAGTCTGTTCTACACAGTAGTTTATCCTGGACAAAAAAAACCCACTTTGACAGGAAGGCACCACTTGGCCAACATGTAAAAAAAAAAAAAAAAATCCCACTTTGCCTTTTATACAGTGGGTATAGAAAAGAATCACCCCTCTTTAAAATAATCACATTATTTTATGTTGCTTTGCAGCCTGAAATGGAGACAGACACAGTTTTTGTTTTATCCAGCTGTATTTACTCAGTCCAACTTATAACATCCAAGTGAAAGATATAACACTAACATGTCAGAAAAAAATTAATAATAATAATAAAAAACAGAATCACTGAGGATCACCCCCTCCTAAAAATGACTTGTAAACTCAATCAGGTGTAGCTAATCACCTTCTCAGTAGCTATGTTTCCATCCACCTATTTTTATTTGCATTTTGGATTATCGCATAAAAAAAACTTTGGATGGAAACGCCAAGATGCGCATAAATTCTAAAAATGCGCATAAACTACGATGGAAACACATTTACAGAATAAATTCCACCATGCGCACTGAAAAAGTCATGTGACTTTGCGTTATGAGACGGGATAAATTGACTAACCAGCGGACCGATCTCTTTCCCAGCATCTATATGTTGTTTTGGTCATTCTGAAATGCCTGAGGAAAGTCTGTCATCAAAGTATTTCTGTATAATTACTGTCTTACATGACTGCATTCCCAAACAGCAGGCATCCACCTCTAAAAGCAATGACCGCATTTTTTGTTACGTCTGCTCTCTCTGAAGCGCAAGTAATTTATTTCATATGAAAATTATTATATTCAGTAGCTTCTCCTAGTTTTCTTACAGATATTTAGTGGCAGTTTATCAGGAAGTGACAATTTTGTTCTCTTTATCTCGTTGGATGGAAACTGTGCTTTATTCGCAAATGTTTTCTGCGATATTCCAGTTTTGCGCATAAGTTAAATTTGCATCTTTGGATGGAAACATAGCTAATGGCACACAAAGCCATTTGACTTTCAACTGTGATCAGCTGTGGTCATTTTGATTGGCTCAGCATGAAAAGAGCTTTCCTGGAGCATTTCCTTGGTAGTGCAACTGAAGCAAACAATTAACAACTGACTATACTATCAAAAGATCTCCAGGATAAAGTTGTAGAAAGTCAGGAGATGGATACAAAAAAAATTCAATGGCTTTATCAATGCCTAGAAGCACAGTGAAAGTCTATTATTAAGAAGTGGAAGGTATTTGGTACAACACAGACCCTCACTGGATCAGGACGTCTCTTCAAACTGGATGAAAGAGCCGGGAGGAAACTGGTCAGAGAGGCGAGCAAGAGGCCTACAGCAACTCTGAAGCAGCTGCAGGAATTTATGACAAAGGGCGGTCATTGTGTGCATGTGAAAAAAATCACAAATTCTTCACAAATGTGGCTTGTATGGGAGGGTTGCAAGAAAAAGGCCACTCCTCAAGAAAGGCCACATCCAGTCACGACTGAATTTTGCCAAAACACACCTTGAAGATTCTGAGGCAGAAGAGACTAAAATTTAATTATTTGGCCTCAACACTGTAAGGATAAAAGAAACTCAGATACTTTGATCTCCTGAGAAACAGACAATACACTGGCATCTTCAAGACACCCCACAGAGAGGTGGTGCAGGAAACGCCTCTCTCACATATGCATCAGTGCCTTTTCATCTCCTCCCTCCACTGGATTCACTCAGAATGGTCAATAGTATAATGTTCTATATGAATGCAAATAAGATTTACAGTCATGTTTGGTTTCATTTGAATAGTCTCAGGGTGAGTGGTACAATGGTCTTAATATTACAAAAGTAGACTAAAAGATAATACAGGTCCTAAGAGTTAAGAGATACTTTGATTAATGTAGAGGGTCATTCCATGCAAATTACCTTCTGTTCCCATTGAGGTGGTTTGTGCGACATAGATTCCTAATGAACGAGTAAATATAAGTAAAGAGTTAACTAGAATAATCAAATGTCAGAATAATTAGAGACCGACAAACAACCAATTTGCCTTTCAACCTAAATTCGAGGTCATACTAAAATGGAGTCAGATTTGAGTTAAATCTAAATTGAATAACTCTGCGCGCTGAAAAGAACGAACACGCAAGAAACCTTCATCCACCACTGGATACCTTCATTGGGCCAAGTGTGTGGACCTTACAACACCAAACAATATGTCTGGTGGAAATCAAATACAGCTCACCAACCAAAATGAACAGCATTCCTCCAGTAAAGCATGGAGGTGTTAATATCCTGTTCTGGGTGCTTCTCTGCAGCAGGGACTGGAGCACTTGTCAGGATAGAACGAAAAGTGGATGGGGCAAAATACCATCAAATTCTTGAGGAAAATCTGCTGCCATCTGCCAGAAAGTTGTCAATGGGAAGAAGGTTTACCTTCCAACATGACAATGACCCAAAGCACAGGAAAAAACTGAGCACATAGTGGTTAAAGGAAGAAAAAGGTGAATGTTCTTTGCATGGCCTAGTCAGAGCCCAGACTTAAACACCACTGAAAATCTGTGGAATGACTTGAAGACTGCAGTCCACAAACAGTCACCATCAAATTTAACTAAACTTGAGCAGTTCTGCAAAGAATAGTGAACAAATATCGCAAAGTCTAGATGTGCAGAGTTGGTAGAGACATATCCCATCAGACTAAAGGCTGTAATTAAAGTAAAAGGTGGTTCAACAAAATACTGACAAGGCAGTGGTCCTTTTTCCAACTCAGTGATTCTGCTTTTTTATTTATTTATTTAAAAAAAAAGTCTGACATGTTGGTGTTATATCTTTCATAGTATTAAAGATAGTAAGATAGTATTAAAGGGGTCATATGAGGCTGCTAAAAAGAACATTATTTTGAGTATTTTGTGTAATGAAATGTGTTTATGCGGTTTAAGGTTAAAAAAACACATTATTTTCCACATACTGTACATTATTATTTCTCCTCTATGCCCCGCCTTTCTGAAACGTGTCAATTTTTACAAAGCTCATCAGTCTGATAAGCGAGGTGTGCTCTGATTGACCAGCTATCCAGAGCGTTGTGATTGGCCGAATACCTCAAGCGTGTGACGGAAATGTTAGGCCCCTTACCATATTGTGATGCCCTGTCAGACCAGAGTGACGAGACAAAAACATTAAAACACATTATAAACGAGACATTTGTTGCATCCAGTGGGGACATAATTACGGATTATAATGACTTATAATGTCTTTTTACGCGTGGCGTCGCGTAAACATAAAACCATGTCTGCATTTGTGATAGGTGAAATGGCAAACAACATGTGCTACTCTACACTGCTCAAAACTCGCGTTTGAATCGTCATTGGCAAATTCTTTAAATATAAAAAACGTACTTACAGTCTGTGAATCAGAACAGCCGGCATTGTAGTCTACTTTTCCAGGATCAGGAAACAGTCCTCCATTAAATGTGTTGGACACATCTGAATATTTGGGTTAAACTGTTCTGGAACAGTGTTGTAAATACAACTTAACCACTGATTTCTAGTCGTGTACTCTTTTGGAAGGCCAAACAAAGTAGTTTCGCTTTAACAACGAAACAGCGTCACACACTGCGGCCTTGAGTGAGCGGAGGCCGGAGGCCTAGAGTGATCCGCGGCCTAGAGTGAGCGGAGGCCGGCTTGAGTGAGCAGAGACAGGAGGGCTTGAGAACGGGGCGGCCGGTGGATTCGACGAAGGAGCGTCCGGCGGGCTTGCGGCAACCACATGTGATGACCCCGGGCTGGACTCCACTTCGTCCACAGTGAAAGCCGATCCGGCTATCCACAGCGCAAAGTTGATGTATTTCTTCAGCGACCAGCACGGATCAGCTCCAGGCATGACAAAGCAGATATCGTCCTCTTTTGGAAGGCCAAACAAAGTAGTTTCACTTTCACAACGACACACACAGTGCCTTCACGACATGGCGTTGACGGCAACAATACTACAACGAGAATAAAAGTTATGCCTTCTTTCTTTGCATGAACATTTGGGCAGCGTTATGCAAATCTTCCCACATTGTGACGTAGACATGTGGGGGTGTGTTGGAACAAGCCGTTTTAGGTTGACTCTTAACTTTTATAAAGACTATCTCTTTGGATTTGAGACTTTAGTCTTTGCAACTTTACAGGTCTTCTTTATGCACCAAGAGCTTGTACCACTCCAAAGAGAAAGGAAAAATTTAAATCGCATCATATGACTCCTTTAAGATGGAAAGATGGTATGTCAGTTGAAAGTTGCTTTCAGTTAAGAGAGCTCAAACATGCATTTTAGTCTGGGACAAGGCTTAAACCTTGTCTGTGAAACTGGGCATTAATATATTGTTTGTATACTAAAATAAGCAGAAACATAGGCCTATACAGTAGATTCTACATGCTCATCAAGTCAGCCCCTGAATAATTTAATTTTAAATAATTATAAAAATTCAGATCATATTCATTAATATTAATTTAAAATATAGACAAACCTAGATTACAGTAATTGTCTTGATTGGCATGATGTTTTATGTGCCCCATATTAAACCATTCCTTTTTTTTTGTTTTAAAATAATAATAATAACAGCACATTAATCAGTCACTTTAACATTTCTAAACACCTCAAAAATGACATAACGCAAATCCTTTTTTCTAAGGCTAACAAATATAGGTCTATGATGCAATCAGCTGCTGGGTCATTATTATTTATTATTATTTGCACTTATATATTGTTGCTCTTTTGTTAGTTTTGACTGCTTTTATTGTCCTCATTTGTCGCTTTGGATAAAAGCTTCTGCTAAATGACTAAATGTAAATGTAAATATTTATTTGAACGAAATAACGATGTTTCTCTGTCTCTATCATTTACTCTGATAAGACGTTTGAATGAGTGGATGGGAAACTGTCTTGTATTATTCCCGGATCACATTAAACTACATTTATGACAAAGAACTGAACAGATGCAGATATCATTACATCATTTATCTATCAATAAACGCACACACCTTGTCCTCTGAGGCTGGCGGCTAAACGCTCCGCCGAATCGCGCTCGCGCTAAATAACGCAGACTAAAAGACGTAGAGGAGCCCAAACTTGCATCAATTTTAAAAGCTTTAACGGGGAATAATGCGATCACTAATTTGTGTAGAGCTAATCAGAATTTTTAGGGGGACTGAGAAGAACTTTTAGGCTGAAGCCCCCCTAAAAAAGGGCCTAGCGATGCCCCTGGCGGTTGTGCTGCTGGTTTTAGCGCTGCAGAGTGAAGCGTGTCAGTGAATGAAATGTCACAACTTTGTGTTTTGCTCTGAAACGGCAGCACATAGCCTTAGATTTATGCTTTCAGTTCAAATGGAAATCTGATACAGTATTACAATTAGTCAACCTAAAACGGTGATTGTGTATCAACCATGTCGATATGCAAATGATCGGTCTGAACATATTTACACAGTGCATTATTTATTTTTGTCGTACATGCGCACCACTTATGTGCACCTCTGGGCATAATATATATTGTATATATCTAGAATCCAATAACTGATCTATTGGCCAATAAAACATGAATCTATACAACTGCAGAAACTTTCTTAGATTCTTACATCTTTCTACAACTTTGCTATTCAACAACCATTTCAGAAATGTAGAATTGATAAAGAAATTAAACATACCTATGGCCAACTTTCTTTAATAAAAGCTAAATGGAAAATATAATTTTCATAATAAAAAAGATGATGCCTGTGTGCCATGGATAAAAGCATCTTACAGGCTCTGAATAAATTTGATCAATAGGTAATTATTTGGCATCCTGTGATTGTTTGTGATCATTATATTTTATTGACATTACCTTTCAACAAATTTGGGTCAGTAACATTTTTAAAGGGGTCATATGATGTGATTAAAATTTTTCCTTTCTCTTTGGAGTGTTACAAGCTCTTGGTGCATAAAGAAGATCTGTAAAGTTGCAAAGACTAAAGTCTCAAATCCAAAGAGATATTCTTTATAAAAGTTAAGAGTCAGCCTCACCTACCTAAAACGGCTCGTTCTAACACGCCCCCACATATCTACGTCACTATGTGGGAAGATTTGAATAACGCCGCCCAAATGTTCACACAAAGAAAGAAGGCGTAACTTTTATTCTCACTATAGTATTGTTGCCGCTGGTGCCATGTCCTGAAGACGCTGTGTGCTTCGTTGTGAGAGCGAAACTACTTTGTTTGGTCTTCCAAAAGAGGACGATATCCGCTTCGTCATGCCTAGAGCTGATCCGTGCTGGTCGCTGAGGAAATAC
>NW_015506080.1:469775-473794 GCF_001515645.1 Sinocyclocheilus grahami
AAATTTTTCCTTTCTCTTTGGAGTGTTACAAGCTCTTGGTGCATAAAGAAGATCTGTAAAGTTGCAAAGACTAAAGTCTCAAATCCAAAGAGATATTCTTTATAAAAGTTAAGAGTCAGCCTCACCTACCTAAAACGGCTCGTTCTAACACGCCCCCACATATCTACGTCACTATGTGGGAAGATTTGAATAACGCCGCCCAAATGTTCACACAAAGAAAGAAGGCGTAACTTTTATTCTCACTATAGTATTGTTGCCGCTGGTGCCATGTCCTGAAGACGCTGTGTGCTTCGTTGTGAAAGCGAAACTACTTTGTTTGGTCTTCCAAAAGAGGACGATATCCGCTTCGTCATGCCTGGAGCTGATCTGTGCTGGTCGCTGAGGGAATACATCAACTTAGTGCTGTGGATCGCCGGATCGGCTTTCAACGTGGACGAAGCGGAGTCCAGCCCGGGGTTGTCACATGTGCACTTACAAATCAGTGGTTAAGTTGTATTTACAACACTGTTCCAGAACAGTTTAACCCAAATATCCAGATGTGTGCAGCACATGTTATGGAGGACTGTTTACTGATCCTGAGAGAGTAACTTTAGACTAAAATGCCGGCTGTTCTGACTCAGTCTGTAAGTACGTTTTCATTTAAAGGATTTGCCACTGATGATTCAATCGCGAGTTTTGGGCAGTGTAGAGTAGCACTTGTTGTTTGTCATTTCTCTGATCACAAATGCAGACAGGGTTTTATGTTTACGCGGCGCGATGCAATGCAACGCAAAAAGACAGCATAAGTCATTATAATCAGTAATTATGTCCCCACTGGATGCAACAAATGCCTCGTTTGTAATGGGTTTTAATGTTTTTGTCTCTTCGCTCCGGCTGGGACACAGCATCAACAGTATGGTGAGGGGCGTAACATTTCCGTCACATGCTTGAGATATTCGGCCAATCACAACGCACTGGATAGCTGGCCAATCACAGCACACCTCGCTTTTTCAGACCGATGAGCTTTGTAAAAATCGTCGCGTTTCAAAAAGGCAGGGCATAGAGGAGAAACAATAATGCACTGTATGTGGAAAATAATGGGTTTTTTTACTTTAAACCGCATAAACACATTTCATTACACCAAATACACAAAATAATGTTCTTTTTAGCAGCATCATATGACCCTTTAAAATGTTCTTGAAAGAGGTCTCTTTTGCTCACCAAGGCTGCATTTATTTGATCAGAAATACAGTAAAAACTGTAATATTGTGAAATATTTTTTAAGTTTAAAATAACTTTTCTATTTATATATATTTTAATATATAAATGTAATTTAGCAATGCGGTATTTTTAGCAGCAATTACTCCAGTGTCACATGATCATTCAGAAATCATTCTAATATGCTGCTTTGGTGCTCAATAAACATCTCTTATAATTACCAATGTTGAAAACAATTGTGCTGCTTAATATTTTTGTGGGAAGTGGGACACATTTTTTTCAAGATTCTTTGATAAATTGAAAACTCATACTTTACATTGTAACAATGTAAAGGTCTTTACGATCCATTTTGATGAATTTTGATTACATTTTAACCCCTGTGATATTACTGACCTCAAACTTTTGAAAAGTAGTAGGGCTGCTCTTGACTAAAGATTTTTCTGGTCGACCAGTAGTCGTTCATGTTAAGCGGTTAGTCGACTAGTTGCACGTTTATATTAATAAACCATAACTCATAGTAATGAGCATTTAATTGCCTATGTAGCGCACAAATAAGGTTTGGCACACAGCGCACCAGCAGAAGAAATGATTATGAATGCATCAGGAAAAAAAGCAAGGAGACTGCCTTAACATTTTAATAATTCGTTGATAAACCAGTGTTTGCTGTATTTTTGGCTGCAGTGATGAATTGACGGTCTCCTCAGTGGATGCACCTATATTAAAGGGGTCATATGATGCGATTTCAAGTTTTCCTTTCTCTTTGGAGTGTTACAAGCTGTTTGTAAATGGATAAGATCCCTAAAGTTGCAAAGACTAAAGTCTCAAACCCAAAGAGATATTCTTTATAAAAGTCAAGACTCGTCCACGCCCTCCTAAAACGCCTCGTTTAAACATGCCCCCACATGTCTATGTCACTGTGTGGGAAGATTTGCATAACGCCGCCAAAATGTTCACGCAAAGAAAGAAGGCGTAACTTTGATTCTCGCTGTAGTATTGTTGCTGCCGCCGCCATGTTGTGAAGACGCTGTGTGTCTCGTTGCGAAAGTGAAAATACTTTCTTTGGCCTTCCAAAAGAGGACACGACTAGAAAGCCAGTGGTTAAGTTGTATTTACAACACTGTTCCAGAACACTTCAACCCAAATATTTTGTGGAGGACTGTTTCCTGGGAGAGTAGCGTACAATGCCGGCTATTCTGACTCACAGTCTTTAAGTACGTTTTCATATTTAAAGAATTTTCCACTGATGATTCAAACGTGAGTTTTGAGCAGTGTAGAGTAGCGCTTGTTGTTTGTCATTTCTCCGATCACAAATGCAGATATGGTTTTATGTTTACGCGGTGCGATTCAACGCAACGCGTAAAAAGACAGTATAAGTCATTATAATCCGTAATTATGTCCCCACTGGATGCAACAAATGCCTAATTTATAATGGGTTTTATTGCTTTCGTCTCGTCACTCTGGGACACAGCATCACAGTATGGTAAGTGGCTTAACATTTCTGTCACACGCATGAGGTATTCGGCCAATCACAACGCACTGGATAGTTGGCCAATCAGCGCACACCTCGCTTTTCAGAACGATGAGCTTTGTAAAAATCTACGCGTTTCAGAAAGGCGGGGCATAGAGGAGAAACAATAATGTGCAGTATGTGGAAAATAATGTGCTTTTTTTTTACCTTAAAACCGCATAAACACATTTCATTACACCAAATAATGTTCTTTTTAGCAACATCATATGACCCCTTTAATGTTTCATACAGATCACATAACCTGAGAATAGTTGTTTTGCATCTGATTTGGTTCATTTAAAAAAGCAAACATTTAGCTTTCTATAGATAGGCCTATATTTCTTATGCCTGAGGCAAGTATACACGGAGTTTCGTTTTATTATTTGACGTGCTCAAGTTCAAAGACCGTGATGAGATGGCAGAACACACGAGAAGGGTCTGGCTGCAGCCTTGCACTTGCATTCTCAGACTTGCACTCTCAGACACTTGCGCTTCCGCTAGCAACGTCACTTGCAGTCTTTTATTTTTTTATTTTGTTCTATTTATTGATTACTTTTTGTTTGAATCTCTCAACATTTTACAACAGTAGCCAGGTGGTGAATACAAGAAAAAATAAACTAAATAACAATGTCACTTGCAATCGCCAATTGCACTCTCCGATACCTGCGATGTCACTTGCAATCGACACAAATCGTGCATGTTGCCAATGGAGACAAGAAGCTGTGGTGGTGATTAAACGATTAAAACTAATTTAGTACTATAACGTACAGGGTCCTGCAAGAAAAAGACAAGACCCGCAAATCCGTGGCCACAGAACAGCAGAATATGAACGCATGCGCAAAGTCTCTCGTTAAGCATTTTCCTCCTGTAGAAAAACATAAACACTTAATATAGCGTAATGTATTAAGATGCATTAAGTTCAATTAAAAGATCAAATTCGATATATAGTTATTATTGAATGTACTACAAGGCAAACAGATGGCTATGAACACAATGCGCAAACTTTCACTTGTCCTCCCATACAGCAAAATGTTTAATGTGGCAAAATAACAGACTAAGATGATAAAGACAATTCAGTATCCTATATGTCTTGTTGTTGACTCAAAGTATATACAGACATAGCATCTTAAGTGCCATGTTAAGTGTTTATGTTTTTCTACAGGAGGAAAATGCTTAACGAGAGACTTTGCGCATGCGTTCATGTTCTTCTTCTTGCAGGACCCTGTATTTTATAGTACTAAATTAGTTTTAATCGTTTAATCACCACAGCGTTTTGTCTCCATTGGCAACACGCACGATTTGTGTCGATTGCAAT
>NW_015506080.1:473828-480105 GCF_001515645.1 Sinocyclocheilus grahami
ATGCCACGTTTTGCGGTATGGGAGGAAAATACTATATACATATTCATTATATTAATAAACTGTATATTTAATTTGATATTTTAATAGCATCTTAAGTGCCATGTTAAGTGTTTATGTTTTTCTACAGGAGGAAAATGCTTAACGAGAGACTTTGCGCATGCGTTCATGTTCTTCTTCTTGCAGGACCCTGTATTTTATAGTACTAAATTAGTTTTAATCGTTTAATCACCACAGCGTTTTGTCTCCATTGGCAACACGCACGATTTGTGTCGATTGCAATTGACGTCGCAGGTAGCAGAGAGTGCAAGTGGCGATTGCAAGTGACATTGTAATTTAGTTTCTTTTTTCTTGTCTTCACCACCTGGCTACTGTTGTAAAATGTTGAGAGATTCAAACAAAAAGTAATAATAAATAAAACAAAATAAAAAATAAAGACTGCAAGTGACGTTGCTTGCGGAAGCGCAAGTGTCTGAGAGTGCAAGTCTGGCCCCTTGTCCAAATACCCACACTTGCGGTCTTGGTCACTTGAGAGTGCGTGCGCCTTCGGCCAAATACAGGAAATACGTCATTTAAGAAATCAAGTGGTCAAGTGCAAAGACTGCAAGTGTGGGTATTTGGACAAAGCCTGAGAATGCAAGTCTGAGAGTGCAAGTGCAAGTCTGCAGCCAGACCCTCTTTGAACACACGTGCACCCTGTTCGCTTTCATTATTTTACATTAGTTTTTTTAGGTTTTTTTGTTATTGTGATTGCACACAAATAAAAGAGTCTTTAAAGCTTACAAAGATGTATAACTCCTATTTGTATGACCAAAAAAATTTAAGCGCAAGTGATCACACCGGCATGCGCCTCCTCATTCCGCACAAACGCTGAAATAGCTCACATTTTTATAGGTTAACATTAGAGTGAGAGGCCATGTGAAGTTGCTACTACTTACATGTTTCAGATGATAATCCATATTTGAGGTCGATGAATGATAAGTGAGCGTTTGGATGCCCTGGCCGATGTACTGTATATTACCGCATAGAGCAGCTGTTGACGATCTTTCATCACAGAATGCATGACTTCGCCACTTCCTGTGTATTTTTTTTAAGCGACTAAAAAAAATATGGTCGACTAAGCCATTTCTCGTCGAGTAACAATTAGTCGACTATTGGGGGGCAGCCCTAAAAAGTAGTGTATATATATTGGCCTATTTTGCTTATCATAACAGTATCAATATGACAGCTGATATATTGTTCATCTGTACTGAATATACCATTGTGCACAAGTATGTCAGTGTTACATGGTACTAAATACTTAGAATAAACTATGAATATCTTGTAAAAAATTAAATACCATGAACTTGGCAAACTGGTTACATCTAGTTCTTGCTTAGAAGTGTTTGTTGTAAACATGACTATGTTTATGATTAACACCTGTTCATCCTGATTTTCACCAGAACCTAAATAGAAGCCAGCCAATCTGATTGAGTGCTATAATCAGTACTCACTATTACTGAATTGCATTACCCTCACATTAACCCTGACTACTGAATTATGAGAACTGGGCTGAGGAGAGTGTTGAGCATTTACTGTAGACACAGGGCCACTAGGGACTGTGAGCTCTGAGAATATTGCTTGGGCTGAAGAGAAGGGAGAAGGGAAAACATGCCTCAGTGGACTACAAGAGGTGATTTTGGTTTAAAGGTTGATAGGGGAAGGTGTGTACATCGATTTGGATACAGATGACAATAAGCTGTGTTTGTATTGGTGGTGGGCCATTGAAATGATCTAGTCTGACCCTCTCAATGTTATATAAGCCTGATTGATAAAGTAAATGATTGTCAGTGATGGTGACACCTTGAGCAAGCACATACTGTGCCTCTCTAGCAATGCCCACTGCCCGCTGCGTTACTACAGCAACACGCGCAGCACTCAGAAACCTGTTTCTCTGAGAGCCAGAGGTGTGTGACTACAAGGAAGGTGGTTTAGATTGAGGTTTAGGGTTAAAGCTAAGAGGGGCTGCAGGTGTAGGATTGAGGAATAAGGTGGAAGGCAGGGGGATATTAGGGTTGGGAGGGGACAGTTTTTGGGGGGTTACCTGTAGTGGGGGTGCTGGTAGTGACAGTGTGGAACTTCTGAAAGAACAGTGAAAGAACATTCTTAATGCTGTCTCTCTCTCTCTCTCTCTCTCTCTCTTTCTTTTCCTCTCTATCTCTATGCCATCCGGTTCAAACACTTCCCTCCATCTTTTCTACTTCCTTTCAGTGTATGACTGTGATAGTTTATTCTCCCATTCACGCTCTCTTCTTCCATCCCTCCCCCTTCTGACCATTCAAACTATTCTATTTTGCTCTCTTGAATTTCTCTCTTCACTGTCTTCTCTCTCTCACTAAACCTTCTGGTTCTGTCCTCTAGTGCAGTGATTCCCAGCTAAGGGTATGCAAACCTCAGGGGTTACATACGCAGGGAGTGCTTAAAACAACTCTGTGCTTGATTTCTTAACTTTATGTATGATTAGATGTTTGACAGTGAGATCATTGATAATAATAGGAAATGTTTCTTGCAGCAAATCAGTACATCAGAATGATTTCAGAAGGATCATGCGACACTGAAGCCTTGAGTAATGATGCTGAAAATTCAGCTTTGCTAGATTAGATTTTTAAATATATTGAACTAGAAAATTACATTTAAATTGTTATAATATTTCACAATATTACTGTTTTTGCTGTATTTTGATCAAATAAATGCAGCCTTGGTAAGCATATGACACTTAATGAGCCCAAACTTTTGAACGGTAGAGTATGTACTACATAAAAACACCTGACAGAGGCAGATTTCTGTGTCACTTGATAGAATGACAATTGTAAATGATATCCAGCATAATATGAATTCAAATGAAACATTTCTGGTTTGTGTTGATTAAGGGGTAATTGAGCCGTAGTGAGGGGGCTGTAGGGGTCAAAAAAGGTTGGGAAACACTGCACTAGCTTTCCCCCCATTCTTCTATCCTCCCATTTCCCACATCTTACCCATCTCTTCCAGTTCTGATGTCATGGATTTGGAACGCAGAGCAATAGCTGGTGTGCTCAGCCTTTTACTCTGCTGTGGGACTGTGTGGAGAGAGAGAGAGAGCGAGAGAGAGAGAGTCACTGGTGTCATGATCATCATTTAATGCTTCACTGTTGTCGCTGCTGTGTGAATTTGTATCGCTTACTTTTCCTTCTGACCCCTTCCTCCATATCAGGGTTTCGGGTAACCATGACAACCTTAACCATGAGGCTGTTGCCACCTTGCCTGATCATATTGACCACCTGCCTGTGTCCCACCTTAACCACATTCTGACCATTCACCTGGAAAAGAGAAAGAAACAACATACAGAAAGAGACAGAGAGACCTTGAGTAATGAGGACAATTCTAGAGAGACTTCAAGTAATGATAAAGGGAAGGACAGAATATAAATTCTATGATGCAGTTCTACAGACACCTCGATAAGGAAGTCTCCCATTCGCAGACCAGCTCTCCAAGCCACGCCTCCCTCGTCAACAGACTCAAGGTACTGCAGTGCTGGAAAGGCTGGGGTGGGAGTGAACTCTTCTATAGGGGTCTGAGCTACAAAGTGAGGACATTTATATAATGAATGTCCAGAATGTTCTATTGAAGTTTACAATACATGGACAGTTATGAGAAAACACAAGAAATTGAAAAAGAAAGGATGAACAGGGATAAAAGATAAATGTTCTCATTTTGGAATGCATCAGTATAAATGTGTGTGTAAGAGATAAAGAGCAATGTGAATGTGCCCTCTTATGCAGTGTGTGACTTATTCAATGACTTTCAGGGGGGTCAATTTATTAAAATAATTTTTGTCAGTGGTTTTTCAGTAGTTATTTAATAACATAAATATAAATGTTTGAAACAAAAGCTAAAGTTTTTTCGTGATATATCTGTGATGATCCTGTTAATGAGTGTCTATTTACAGCATAATGACAAATCTGCTATCTAACTTTGATGCTAATTAAAATGCTGAAATATATTTATATGTAAAAAAATATATATATATATATCACCCTGCTCTTACCCTTGGCTCCTCTCAGCACAAAGCCAAATCCTTCATTGTCTTTTTTCTGCAGGAGGACTGTCTTCTCCTTGATTACGTAGTCACTGAAGGAAGGAAGGAAGGAAAGAAAGAAAGATAGATTATGGGGTAGAAAAGGCAGATAAAAGAGGACAGAAGACATGGTAAATATCTCCACTGCATCAGGAAAACTCTTAAATCCTGAACCAGCTATTGAGTGAGTGGGGGAGGGGGAGGGGGGTCAGAGGCCAGAGAAAAGCGGATGAATGCATACATTACAGGACAGTCTGTACTGACTCTTTAAAGATGAAGTGTGCCATGTTTTCAATGATAAAATTATTCTATGCCAGTTTAATGTGCTTTTTAACAGTGGGGTGGCACAGATGTCACATGTGAATGAAAAATTATATACTTTTTTCCCCCTGTTTTTTTATGGTTAATTCAACTACATGCTGAAATTACCTACCTAAAAAATTCAACAAAGCTCAGAACAATATTTTTTACAATATTTACAAATAGCAATGCGCAAGATGAAAACATACAACATTGTTTTAAAATTAAAACAATGCAGTAAAATTATTTTTGCTGTAATTTTTCAAAATATTAAAATGCAGAGATATGTGTTATAAATATAAATATAAATTAACATTTAAATGTATGTCCTCTCTCAATAATATAATCTACACTACTATTCAAAAGTTTGGGGTCTGTAAGATGTTTTAATGTTATAAAGGTTTTACAAAAGATTTCCATTTCAAATAAATGGTGTTCTTTTGAATTTTTTATTAATTAAAGAATTTTGAACAAATAAAAAATGTATCACGGTTTCCACAAAAAACATTAACATAACTATTTATAACATGGCACAACTGTTTTCAACATTGATAAAAATAAGAAATGCACCAAATCAACATATTAGAATGATTTCTGAAGGATCATGTGACACTGAAGACTGGAGTAATGATGCTGAAAATTCAGCTTTGCCATCATAAATATATCAAATTATATTTTATAATCTAATAAAATAGAACACAGCTATTTAAGTTGAATATTACATATTAAATTATAAAAGTATAATCATATTTCACAACATTAAAGTTTTACTGTATTTTTCATCCAATAAATGCAGCTATGTTGAGCATAAAAGGCTTCTTTCAAAAAATGTAAAAAATCTAACTGACCCAAACTGAATGATAGTGTAAGTTTAATACACATATCATATAAGTAAGCCATTTGTTGGTTGCCGTACACTTCCTGTTCCTGTAATACAAAAAAAAATATCCCACTAGTGGTTTCTATTCACAGCAGAGCCCATCTGACTGACACCACAGCTTTGTTTTCAATACTCTGGCATCTACAATCTTGGGTCAACAGGTGCACTGCACATGTCTGTGTTGAGAAGACTTAACCAACTGTATCCTTTCACTGCCCAGAGACCAGAAGAGAGAGACCAGGGGTCTGGGTATGGACAGAGTCGATGCAAAACACAACGGAAGGTCAGACCTCACATGACGATTCTCCTGCTATAAACAGTGTTACAAGCACAATTTGGTGGGAAATCAGTTACAGAGGCTTGATTTGAAGGCTGTTTGAAATTCATCCATTGCACAAACCTCCACAACTTCATGCTAGACTTGAATGTAGCTCAAACGTCACACAGCAGAAGACAGGCAGGACAAGTCCATCCACTGCAGTAACACAATCATGTTGTCCTGTAGTTAGGAAAGAGACTGCAGATCTTTCATGTGATGTTTGTATGTGCAATGGGCACTGTAAGTGAGATGTTGGCGGTTGCCTGAGCAACGGCCAGAACTGGATATAGGAACTAGCCAGACCAATCTGTAGACATGCACAGTGAGTGATACAGTGCATACACTTGGCTGCCATATTGAACAGAATTAGTCATTCAGCATTCCAATGTTCACCTCGAAGGGATCTCAAAAAAAATAAATAAATCAAACCAGTGTAAACTGGGCCAAGTACATAACTGGCCACAGCAAGAACATAAAAAAATGGCAAAAGCCTGATTGTTATGTCTGAGATCATGTCTATATTTAGACAAAGGACTGTTTGCTCGGAATAGTAAAATGTGGAGCAATGCAATCTCAATGCATCTTTCAGAGGTTTGCACACACTGACACACTACAGAAAAAGATAGAACTGACTTAAAAACAATTTTTTTGTTGTTAAAAAACTAATGGGCTAAGTCTTTTGCACAGT
>NW_015506080.1:480654-501706 GCF_001515645.1 Sinocyclocheilus grahami
TATATATATATATATATATATATATATATATATATATATGACCCTAGCAATAGCCAAAAATTAATTGTATGGGTCAAAATTATTGATTTTTCTTTTATGCCAAAAATCATTAGGATATTAAATAAAGATCATGTTCCATGAAGATAATTAGTAATTTTCCTAATGTAAATATATATTAAAACTTAATTTTTGATTAGTAATATGCATTGCTAAGAACTTCATTTGGACAACTTTAAAGGCGATTTTCAAATAGTGGTATCTCGGCCAAATATTGTCCTATCCTAACAAACCATACATCAATGGAAAGCTTAATTTATTCAGCTTTCAGATGATGTATATAAATCTCAATTTCGAAAAAACTTAACCTTATGACTGGTTTTGTGGTCCAGGGTCACATTTATAAAAACTCATAAACCTGCAGTTGAGTACATGCACTGTGTATAGTATGTCATTTAGGACACAACTCATATGTTTATGTTTCTTAATGAGTGTATACAGGACTCCAGAATGATTCATTTGAAATGATTCACAGTTCCTTCAGTCATTATATCACTCACTGTCATTCAGTCACTGCTCTGATATATTTGTGAATGTCTCAAGTCAGTAGAGAGTTATGCTGATACTTAGATGATATAGGTTTCAGTGAGTTAGATGAGTCAGTTACTGTGTTAGTGAGTCAGTGTGGTTGTTTGTCCAACAGTGTCTCTGCCAGTCCATGAGTCATATGGCCAGTAATTTCATGAATCATGTGCAGCAGCTCTGATAAATGCTGCCTTCATGCTATTAAGCTCCAAACCCAAACGCTGCAGGTGTGCATGTACAGCCCAAAGCCATGTGTCTCATTTCATCCAGGATGAAGTGTTTTGGGGAATCTTAATGTGTTAGTGACATTAAGGCAGGGTTTGACTCTAAGGTCAGTGTAAGAGAGATTTAGGCCAGTGTTGTGTTCGTGTTGTTAATTGTTGTGCAAGTGCAAGTTGCAGTTGTGCAAGTGGGAAATCAACCAAGCAAGCACACACAGACTCTCAAGTCTCACAGAGTCTGCACAGGGACATATATTAGTAAGTGCACTGAACGTGTGAGTATATTAAACTATAACACTCTCAAGCCCTTGGCTGCCCTGGGTTTAAAACCATGAAAATTAAGAGCCTGATCTGTGGTGTAGGATTTCAGGTATGGCACTTTAAAAATATTAATATTGCAAATTCTGCATTCACAATGCAAAAAATTCCTGCATACATTTATTTGCAATAGGAGAAATAAACAAAGTCCAATAAATTGTTAAATTATTTTGAGTTTAGTGAGCCTTAGTGTTGGGCGATATGCTCCATAGTCATATCGTCCTATCGTCAGAATAAAAGGGTTAAAATGACATAGCATTAACATTGCAACATTACAAAGAAATAATATAATGCTTCTTACGAATATAATGCATCTTAAAGGGGCAGTCACACTGCACTTTTCATTCCATTGACTTCCATTCATACGCATGCGAATGCGTAAGACCGGAAACGCAAGCTCATGCGAAAAATTTCGCTGCGTTCCAAAGTTCAAGTTTGGTGAACTCTGACCTGCAAATTCGCATCACGTGAAGACGTGTGACCAGTAGAAGATCGATACGTCACTGCGTGACCTCTCTGTACAGAAATTCAAAAATGGAGGAAGCGCTAATTTTAGCCGTAGTGCAGCATCCTATTTTATATAATACATCTTTAAAAGATTATAAAAATCTAAATAATAAAAAAAAGAAGCTGCATGGTTCGCGGTGTCAATGGAAACAGGAACAGACGATATACAGTGGTGTGAAAAAGTGTTAGCCCCCCTCCTGTTTTTTTTTTTTTTTGCATATTTCTCACACTTAAAAGATTCAGATCATCAAACAAATTTTTATATTACACAAAGATAATGCAAGTAAATACAAAAGGCAGTTTTTAAATGATTATTTACTTTATTAAGGGAAAAAAGCTGTCCAAACCTGCCTGGCCCTATGTGAAAAAGAAATTGCCCCTTAAATCTAATAACTGGTTGTGCCACGCTTTGCAGCAACAACTGCAATCAAGTGTTTGCGATAACTGGCAATGAGTCTTTCACATCGCTGTGGAGGAATTTTGGCCCACTCTTCTTTGCAGAATTGTTTTAATTCAGCCACATTGGAGGGTTTTCAAGCATGGATGGACTGTTTAAGCATCTCAATCGGATTTAAGTCCGGACTTTGATTTGGCCACTCCAAAACCTTAATTTAGTTTTTCTTGAGCCATTCAGAGGTGGACTTGCTGGTGTGTTTGGGATCATTGTCCTGCTACATAACCCAAGTGCGCTTGAGCTTGAGGTCACAAACTGAGTCATCGTTGTGCTCTTGGAGTAATTTTGGTTGGCCGGCAACTCCTGGGAAGGTTCACCATTGTTCCACGTTTTCTCAATTTGTGCATAATGGCTCTGACCGTGGTTCGCTGGAGTCCCAAAGCCTTATAAATGGCTTTATAATCCTTTCCAGACTGATACATGTCAACTGTTTTGATTCTCATCTGTTCTTGAATTTCTTTAGATCGCAGCATAATGTGTTGCTATTTAAGCATGCTTCACTTTGTCAGACAGGTTCTATTTAAGTGATTTCTTGATTCAACAGGTCTGGCAGTAATCAGGCCTGGGTGTGGCTAGTGAAATTTAACTCAGCTTTCTAAAATAGTGTGGTTAATTGCAGTTCTTTCATGATTTACCAGGAGGGGGCAATAAATTTTTCACGTAGGCCCACGTAGGTTTGGACAGCTTTTTTCGCTTAATAAATAAAATTATCAATTAAAAACTGCATTTTGTATTTACTTGCATTACCTTTGTGTAATATTTAAATTTGTTTGATGATCTGAAACATTAAAGTGTGACAAACATGCAAAAAAATAAGAAATCAGGAAGGGGGTCAACACTTTCACACCACTATATATATATATAGAGAGAGAGAGTACAATATAATTACTATACACAAGTGTATTATTATTAAATTACTTAATGTTATTCGCGATTTTATATTTATATTTTCAGAATCATTTTAAAATTAATTTTGCACACCTTAAGAACTTATAAAATGACCTATTTAAAGGGAAAAACCTACAGCACTTAAAAATGTAATATATATGTACAGTCAAACCAAAATTTATTCAGACACTTTGAACATTTCATTCATTAATACACTTTATTCACTATAGTTTTAAAAAAATGGTAATAAAATATGACAGAGCCGAAAGTAATTCTTGTGGCGATCCTCATCCAGCCGAAGCTCCTGAATTAAAGAATTGAACTCTCCCCGAAAAATTTTTGCATTTTCAAAGTCTAATGTGACCGTCCCTTAAGGCAGAAGTTAAATTCACTAAACTAAAAAAAAAATACAATACAATACAATATAAAATAGAATACAATTACTTGTAGGTTTAAAATTCTACATATGGCACATTTATTGTCCAACAAGAAATATTTTAGCAAAATGTATATTTTACTCAAAATTATTGCAGAGAGAGAGAGTACAATATAATTACTATACACAAGTGTATTATTATTAAATTACTTAATGTTATTCGCGATTTTATATTTATATTTTCAGAATCATTTTAAAATTAATTTTGCACACCTTAAGAACTTATAAAATGACCTATTTAAAGGGAAAAACCTACAGCACTTAAAAATGTAATATATATGTACAGTCAAACCAAAATTTATTCAGACACTTTGAACATTTCATTCATTAATACACTTTATTCACTATAGTTTTAAAAAAATGGTAATAAAATATGACAGAGCCGAAAGTAATTCTTGTGGCGATCCTCATCCAGCCGAAGCTCCTGAATTAAAGAATTGAACTCTCCCCGAAAAATTTTTGCATTTTCAAAGTCTAATGTGACCGTCCCTTAAGGCAGAAGTTAAATTCACTAAACTAAAAAAAAAATACAATACAATACAATATAAAATAGAATACAATTACTTGTAGGTTTAAAATTCTACATATGGCACATTTATTGTCCAACAAGAAATATTTTAGCAAAATGTATATTTTACTCAAAATTATTGCGATCTTATTTCATTGCGCTCATTCTGTTTGGCGGCCGCACTCGTTCACTGAAGTCTAGTAGTTTAGCAGAGAATCGCATGCAGGAGGCTCATCCACTCCTGACAGGAAAATGGAAATATTTCCATGACTTTCTAACATTTACAGATGGAGAATATACCTGTGAAATGTAAGTTATGCACTGAGGAAAACAGCACATCTCAAACGCATTAAACAGCATCTGTCAGCAGCCCGTAAGTTATATGTCAGAGCATCTGACGGGGCAAGCCGCTTTAATCTATATGTGTTAACTATATCTTACGAGTTATTTTTAAAGCCCTTAATTAATATAAATATCAAACTATTTCTACATACCATATCGTTAGTGAAAAAATATATAAAAAAAATATAAATATAACCCAGATCGATATACCCGCCCACATCACCGATACACAATATTATTATGCTATTTATTTAATTATTCACTTTTTTAGTTTTATAACCGGATAGCAAACCAACTCCAGGGTAAGGCGAAAAGCAGCCTAATGTTAGTGTAATCTATTGACTACACATTAAATCTTTTTAGTCAATTAGGATGTCATGTCTTAAAATATATTTAATATGACTGAATTTGTATTTAACATGATAACAATTTAATAAAAACATTGCAAGTTACTAATTGCTAGTTACTAATGTTTACATTTCCTCAGATATTCAAGCAGCAGCTACAGAAAACGAGCAAAGAGCATTTACATTATCAAAGAACATTATAATTGACTTCAGTCTAGCGAGAGTTTATGCAACTTAAAAAAACCACTCCAGTTATAATCAGTGAAGCTATATAAACTGTTTGATGAATAAATCTCTTATACTTACATTGTATGTACATCTGCACTTTTTTGTTTATAATGAGAGAATTCGCGAGAGAGCATAATTCAGTCAGCCAGCGAGCACACTTAACAACAAAACTCTGGTGTTTCAGCGATGACTCATCTGAACGCCTCTGATTGGCTATTGCGTTTATAAGCTTAACAGAATCGTGTGTGATTGGTTATAATGCACAACACTGTAAAAACGTGTATAAAGAAATATGATGGAACAAATAAGCCCTAAAATTAATTAGATATAAAAATACTAGCCTGATAATAATAATAATAATAATCGTCTTGATATCGTCAAAGACATCAGCCACAGGAGATATCTCTGACTATCGTCAATACATGATACTATCATCTATCAGCACAATCGGCACACAGTAAAGGATTAACTTATATTAGGATTGACATAAGTATTAACTTATGTTAAAACTGCTCAGTTTGCAACATGGCTGGTAAAATATTTAGTATAAAAAAAAAAAAGACAACTGGTCATAGCCTGTACATTGGCTAAATGGGTGGCATGAAAACTCATTTTCTGGTCTGCAAAAGTTTGCCACAAAGGTTAATACCATGTGTTTAGCAATTATATGTGTAATATACGTGTGTGTATATATATATATATATACTGTATATATATACACACACACACTGTATGGGCTATGTTGAAAAAAAAGCCAAATAATAGTGTCAATTTGAAGCCATATTATCTGTGTTGCAAGTTTGTTTGCACTCCAAGTCTGTGTGAGTGCTTGTGTGTTTGTCCAGTGCCAGTCAGGTGCTAGTGAGATATTGTTTCAACTGTACCATACTGTACCCACATGCTGATAGTCACACTGTACACAGGCTCAGCCCTCAACCCACTCCATCTGTTCATTTCTCTCTCTCTTTTCTTGAATGCTTACGAACTCCAGTCTCCATCTAAAAGCCAAATGTAAAAGCTTTCATTTGAACCTCTTAAAGAACAGGAACCCGAGGCCAAGGGGTCGCTCATATCTCCCTGTGAACTCTTTCAGTAACTCCTCTGTGTGCCACCTCCTACCCTGCTATCTATCTCAGTCCTCTCTTCTCTCCAACAGTCCATCCGCACTCCTCCTCACATATCTTCCATCGCGCCTGCACAAAGGGATGCCAACGGTGGCCATTCTCCATATCACCCACTCATCCCTGCCCAGATCGAAAACAGGCCAGGAATGAATTGATGTGCAGAAAGTGATGGTCTCGCTTCAAGTTGGCACTCCCTTTTTTAAGTTACAGACATCTCACACACCGCTGAACCTCTCTGCCACACACATCTCGTCATCCTCTCTCTCTCTCTGATGTTTTGGGCATTAGGTTCATCCTATGAAGTGATACAGACAGTTTATACAGTAGCCACATCCGTAACTACTGTGCATGCGGTGAAGCCTACGCAATCTCAATGTACAACTATTAAGACATTACACAATCTTCATAGTGACCAACCAACACCCAGGCACATTGCAGGGACTATAACACACCACAGTTGTATTTGTCAAACTTAATGAGAGTTTCAGGTCTAATAACAGCCAACACATGATAACATCACTGCACAACGCACAAAAACGCCAAGCGGACACTGTACTAGATCAGCACCACATCAAACTGAGCACATTCCACAATAAATGCAGCAGGGGTTACGGGAAACCAGCACAAATGTCCCCTTGTGAGTGATCATTCTTCATTTCTTGAATGTACACATGCAAATCATACATATGGTGTGTATGATCACACACACCCAACAGAAGAACCCAATAGCATCAATCCCTTCCAGTGAAGCGAACTCCTCTAAATCAGCAGCTAATAGAGCCCAGCATATTCTCTCTCCATCCCACACACACATACACACGCTCGCACGCGCAGTAACACACACCGGTTTAACATTCTGTCCATCAGAGCAGCGGTGTATCTGGCTGGAGGCAGACATTGTATTCTGTAGCCGTTAACAGAGACAGAAGCTGCGATTCACACAAACACGCACACACACATGCATATAGCGGTGGAGACGCTCTACGCTGGCTAATGCACGAGCAAGCGCTCACTCTTCCACACATAGACACACGCACACGTCCGAATGCGCGCACACATGCATGCATTGCAACACATCCCTGCCTGTCGATCCACTCCATCACTCCGGCTCGTTCCTTGCACACATGCGGCGCTCTCTCTAGCCCACCTCTCTCCCTCTCTACCAACCGTGAGAAAAACATGAAAACAGCCAGTACCTGTAAATGAACCAGACGCTGCGATTCATAGGGCCTAGTGACGGCCAGGACGACGAGAGGGAGAGGGAGAGAGAGAGATCCTCCTCTCCGCATCCTCCCATCGCCATTTCCCCCCCCTCCTCCTCCTCCTCCTCCACCTCCTCCTACTGCTGCTGCTCCTCTTCCAGCCAGAGAACAGCAAGCGAGAGCCGTGCGAGGGGAGGAGAGGAGGAGAGAGAGATGGAGAGAGTGAGAACGAGGGCCTAGCTCTCCCAACCCTTTCATACTTAAGATGGAGAGAGAGAGCGGGAGAGAGAGAGAGTGATGGTTCACTGTGACTGCGACAGAGGAGGAGGGAGAGTGAGCAAGGCAAGGAGAAAGAAAGGGAGGGAGGGCGAGATAGAGGGACAGAGAGAGAGAATGTGTGGTTGGAAGACATGGTTTAGCATGAAAGAGGAGAGAAATGATGTAATTTGATGAAGGGAGAGAGAGAGAGAGAGAGAGAAAGAGAGGGGCTTGAGGTGACCGAGTTTGTTTGCTGATTAGCTAATGCATGCATTGAATGTAAAGGACGCTAAGAGACCATTCACACAGGAAGCTAGGAACGAATCGCAGGTGTCTTGAGACACGTTGTTACGGCATTTGAACAGTTTTAACACAACATTGAGGCTCAAAAATGCAACAGTGCTCATGGCGTGAGATGCTTAAAAAAACAGCAAGATGCACTGTAACGGTCACAAGCATTCATCTAGTGCCTGTTTACGTAGAGAGAAAAAACAGCACATGGCTAATGCGTGCATATGCACACCTGCTGCAGTATAGGAGATCAAACCGTTGGGAAGATGCAATTGAAATGCCAAGCATCAGTTTCACTAGGGCAAGACAACTGTCACACACTCATCTGTCTCTCTTTTACTCCTCCCTCTCATGTACACATCTGCCTTTTCCTCTCTTCTTCAGCAGCCACGAGTTGAACAGAGCAATGTTTCTATCACTGCCTCCACAAGTCACTGTTTCCCCATTCATAAAACTGGCAGCAGCGTTTGAGAGGTAGAGAGAGACAGAGAACGAACGAGAGCGAGAGAGATAGAGCACTCTCTAGTGCTCTTGTCGGGTAGCCTTAGAGCACTACAGCTCTGAACCACCATCCGCCTTTTACATCATCAATATCACCAGCTACTGAATGAACATTTGTTTTTTATTTCTACACACTGGTGAATTTTTCAATGCTGTTGCCTGTGGTCAAACCTTATTGACAATCTTCAGATTCATTGTACACCGACTGACACATAATACAGCAGTCTGAGGGAATGTGATATCTGGATTTCGAAAATATTGTAAATACAAATACAATAGTCAAGACAGCAGAAGGTGAGTTTACCGACCTTCATGGAATCATGGAACAAACACTAGGATACATATTGTTTTAGTATTAGCCATATTAAGATGAATTTGAAGCAACATATCTCTGAGAATGATTAGACACACATGCTAACTTTACTCAGTTCAATGGTTAGCTGCTTTTTATTCTGTGCTGTTTTCCTACTGTTACGACCAAACCCCAACCTATTTTCAGCCTGCAATCCAAAGTTGAGAACAACTGATCTAAACCATCTACAATGAAAGTACACTACTATTCAAAAGTGTGGGGTCGGAAAGATTTTTTTTAAACTCTCTTATGCTTACTAAGGCTGCATTTATTTGATCAAAAATACTGTAAAACAGTAATATTAAATAGAAGTATTACTATTATTTAAAAAAAATGTATTCTAATATTTTTAAAAAATTAATTTATTCCCATGATGGCAAAACCTAATTTTCAGCATCCCTACTCCAGTATTCAGTGTCACATGATCCTTCATAGATCATTCTAATATACTGATTTGCTTTCTTATTATTATCAATGTTAAAACAGCTTTATTTTTGTGGAAACTGTGATTTATTTGAGACGGAATTTACTTGTAAAATTATAAATGCATTTACTATCACTTTTCCTTGCTGAATTAATTTCTTTCTTAAAAAATCTTACTGACCACAAACTTTTGAATGATAGTGTTATATTCCTACAGTATACAGTATTTACAGTGTACAGTATTTTTATGGAAAAGCAAAATATACTTTTCAAAAATATAATCTGTAAGCTTTTCTTTGTCCTAGTAATTACCTTGTCTTTTGCTTTGAGACCAGTCCTTAAATAACACCTTTGCAAACACAATGTAATTACGTTGGGTTATACTTAGCTATACATTTCTATTCAGTTTGAAAGAGATGAAGACCATATTTTTTGGTTAAAAAAGAAAAAATTGGTTTAAACAATTTTTTAAAAACTTATCTTCTAATGGACTAATGGCCACAAAACTTGTGGGGTCTTAAAAAATACTGCAATAAACATCCTAGTAATGTGACTAAACTTGCGTTCCATAATGAACAAGAGTTACTTTAAAACCTTCAAAAATATAAGGGATATTGTCTAATTAAGATGTTAACTTTTAAATGCATAAAATATTTTGTGCAGCATTAAGTATGACTGATTTATAATTAATAATTGAATAAAATAATTTAAGTAATTACATAAAATTAATTAACTGTCAAAAAGTAATTGGCGTGTTAATGAGCTCAATGTTTGTAATGGTCCAAAAGTCTCTGCATGTTAATCAGACTAATAAGCAGACCATGGGTCAGCGACATTAGCCACGCACGCTACGTGTACTATTGGTAAACAGTTGAGTAATCACTGTCACACAAGCAATAAGTGAGAGAGATTAATATAAATCTCACTAGCCACTGGACAGAGCCAAGCGGATCGGTTTACTCACACGACCGACTGTTAGTGCAGCTATCGGGAGTGTATGTGGGGATTGCTCTTGTCTGTTGTGTATTTTTATCCTCCTCTGAACCTGTTGCTCTGTTCCTGTCTCTGCACCGTGGCAGATGCATACACTTCCACACCCATCTGCTTTCTCTTCTGCCTTCTGTCCATCTGACCTTTGTTCCTTCCTCTTCCTCTGCTTGTCCTCCCACACTTATCACACTCTGCCCTTTGTTTTTTTCTGTCCTCTCTTATTATCATAGTTCTACACTGACACTGCCCCTTATTTCTGCAGTGACCTTGAGTAGAGGCTGAAAACCACTAATATCATGCTGCCTTTCCTCAAAGGGATAGTTTACCCAAAATGACAATTTTGTCATTATTTACTTACTCTCATATGAGTTTTTTTTCTGTGGAACAGAAGAAAGTTCAAGTTGTGAACACAATGTTTGTTTGTTTTTTACCCTAGACCGGTGGTTCTCAACCTTTTGAACTCTAAACCCCACAGTTGTCCAAAAAAATATTTCAAGAGCCTACACTCCTAGTACAAGCATACAAATGCACCCACCAGACAACGCATGCACAAGGAGGTAGAGAGAGACCCCTCCCCCTACCCCTGTCGCCTCCCTCTCCTCTAACAATGTCTGTAAACAAAGCGGAACCTATGAATGAAGGAGGAGAGTGAGCGAGGGAATCGAAAAAGAGGGAAACGCAGCCACGCATCTCTCATAAGAAACACAGTCAGGGATGAGAGAACTGAGAAGAGAAAGACATGGACAAGAAGGGGAAGAGAGAGCTAAATCGGAGAGGAAAAAAAAAAGAACTCACATCATCTCTGTCAAAGCCTCTTTCGTTGGATGTCGATGTTGGTCCTCGCTGCCCTCCCCCTCCGTCTCCCTCTGCCTCCTTCGCTCTCTACGGCATTGCTGGATCCACAATCTACTGCCTTATTCTACCTCTTTCTACAACTCTTGCACTCTTTCTGTCTTCCAGCATGGTAGACTACACCACACCGCTGTTCATTCAGAGCATGTGTGTGATGAAGAGAGTGAGAAAGAGAGGAGGGGAGAAAGAGCAAGAGCGAGCAAAAGAGAGGGAGAATCAGCAGGAAGAGAGGGGGTAAGGAAGTGTGGATATAGTGGCAGAAGGCATATGTGTGCCTGTACAGTACAGTATGTATTTGTACACGTGTTCCCATATCTGTATCGATGCCAGAAAACTTGCTGGCACGTTTTCAGTGTAAGACTGCGCAGCCGTGTTCGTGAGGACTCGTTCGGTGAACTTTTAGCTGAAATTGTACTGTACGTCCTTGACCCTATTACGCAGATCACTGGCCTATAAAGAGATCACGTGCGCTCGGAAGGGAAAAAGAGAGTGCTGCAGGGTGCTCAGGGACAGGGACGCTGGAATTGTGACACAGTTGAGCTTGCACAGACCGAAGGAAGACAAGGAACAGAGAAGGATGATGCAGAGAGAAGAAGTTGCTATATTAAAAATGACTCTGAGAGGGAAGGACAATGATGGAGGTGGTGAAGCGATGCCAGAAAGGACATAGTGATGTGTGGTGTTCTGGAAAAGTGGGGCTGAGATGAGAACAGAAGAGCCGAGAGGTTGGAGAAAGAATAGAGACATCCATCTATCTATCTATAGTGTGAATTGGACAAGAAAATGCAAAATGCATGATGAAAAAAAAAGTTCACTACTACGCTAACATGCTTCAAACTTGTACAAAGCCTTAGGTGCCAAAAAGTTCTTTTTTTTTTCTTTGGTCATGTTAATAGTTGCAAGATGCTTCTGTATCCATTTATTCATCCGTGCATTCATCCCTCTCTTTCACTCTCTCTCTTTCCTTTCCTCTCCTCTTTAGTGCCCTTCATAATCTGACCTCCAGATGGAGTCACCACGGGGGTGGGAGGGTGATGGAGAGAATATGAAAGAGTGTAGGGGGTGAGTAAAATGGGAGGAATTAAAAGAGAGAGAGAGAGAGCACTAGGGAGAGTTAGAGCGGAACGAGGGGATGACGAAGCCAAAAAACAGAGGGGTGAAATAAATAATTTAAAACTGAAAACATAGTAAAAAGAATCACTTTATGTGTTTGTTAGTGTATTTCTACATGTGCATGAATGGGAGCAAGCGAGTGTGACTAGCGAGATTCAGACTATAAATGAAAAATATGATTTATAATGTGTATATTTGTATGTAAATAATTTGCTTGTATTGTGTTGTCTTGCAGGCTGCTGGGATTAGATGAGCGTGAGCTCTCTCCGTGACTGGGACAGAATGACATCACATGAAGCAGCTTTATGTTTACTGTGAGGTGCTAATGAAAAGAGCACAGCAGTGTTAATTTACCAGCACACGACTCACAGACATTTAGACAGACTGAGAGAGAGAGCGAGATTACAACATGGCCACCAAAAACAGATATTACAGTCTTGTGAAAAGTGCTTCATTTCATGGGGCTGTCACTTAAATTCAAAGGGGCTGGGACATTATTTTAAGTCCCACCCTTCTGCCTAAGGCCCAGTTGAGTAGGCTACACCATAGAGGACCTCAATAGCTCCCCACGTTTCCCCAAGCCCCTGACAACGGCCCTGGGTTGATGATACATTTTATGTGAACCATCCTACAAAAGTAGATTACTGATGATTTAGGGGCCATTCACACAGAATGTGTTTTTGCATTTAAAAATGTGAGATGCAGGGCAGTGGAATGAAAAATAAAGGTCTAGAGATATGGTTCTTAAAAGCTGAACTTATTTTAACATGCGCTGTATTGTTAGATGCGACAAAAGACGCGAGTGCTGTGGTCAAACACATTCACCTAGTGCATGTTCACAAGAGAAAAACATTCCAATATGGAAAAGCAGCTTACTGAAATGCAAAAAAGGGGGTTATAATTTTAAATGAATGGCACCTTATCCTATCAAAATATTTAATATTTATAATTAATTAATAAATAAAAAATACAATAAAAATCCTCTTCTCTACAATCATTTGTTAACTTATTTTCCAGTCTTAGAATAAATCTTAGATATATTAAGAAAAATATTAAGTGTTTATTGGAAAACAACTAAAACAAACAAACAAAAAAGACTGAAAGACTTAATAAAAAGTATAAAATTCATTATGAAATGGATCTTAAAGGGACAGTGACATAAAATGAAATAAACCTTCTGTTATGGAACATAAAAGAAGATATTTAGATTTTTTTTTTTGTCCATACAATGAAAGTGAAAAGCCACCAAAACCGGTTACCAAAATATCTTCTCTATTTTCTTTTCCGCAGAAGAATGAAAGTCATATAGTTTGTAACAAAATAATAGTAAATTATGACAGAATTTTCATTTTTGGTTGAACTGTCCCTTTAAGTGAATTACTGTACAGTACATCTATTACAGGAACAGTTCCCTGGAGCAACCTGGTAGGACAGGGTGGTATATTGAGTTTGTACAATATATAGATATATTTTTTTATAAACGATATGGTACGAGGCAATACCATTTATATCGATATACTTACAATTTTAATAAGAACCCATCTGAAAAATAGCAGAGGACACAGAGTGAGCTGCTCTGGGGAAAGTGTATGATCCAGTTCACAGGTATATTCTCCATGGAAATATCTCCATTTTGCTGTCAGGAGTGCATGAGCCTTCTATATGTGATTATCCGCTAAACTTCACAAGACTTCAGTATGCAAACACCGCCACGTATATGCTCCAAACAGTCCGAGCACAATAATTCTGACTAAAAATATACATTTTGCTAAAATATTTGTAGTTGGACAATAAATGTGCCATGTGTAGAATTTGAAACCTACAAGCAAGTGTATTTTATGATAGCAGTAACTATAAAGTGACTATTATAATGGGGTAATCAAAATATACTGCAATTAATATGTGATTTTGTTTTTATTTCTTTTCATTTTTAGTTTAGTGAATTTAACTTCTGCTTTAAAAATAATAATTTTTGTTTTTAGATGTTTTAGATCTTAATAATGTTAGAATGTAATGTGATTTTAGCTCCTTTTTTGCATAATATATAGCATATAGCCTACATGGTTATAATTTTAAAATATAAAATACTGTATATAATGTATATACAGTACGACTAAATATAAAGTACTTTAGTTCAATTCAATATCACATTCTTCAGTGTCAGTCTCAGCTATTTAATTCTGCAATTAATTTAACATAACAGTCTCCCATCTGACTTCCAAAACCAGCTTCACAGGCCACAAATATTGAGATGCATAAATCACACGCTGGTATCTCCATCTCCATGCCCATCAGTCTGTCACTCACACTCACAGCAGTGCAAGAAAAGGTGCCAAGGCCTCCTCAGGTGAGTCACTGCAGCAGCATTTCAGAAGAACCAACAGAAAACTCTCCACGTGCTGAACGAAACTCAGTCTAACCCATGAGACGGTGAGCGTGATTTCACCAAGCACAACATGTTCCATGGATCAACATCCTTGTTGATCCTGGAACAAGATTCCAATCAATCAATCAGAATTGAGATATAACTTTCCAGGAAATATCTGTTTTAGGCTTACAATCAGGGTTAGGTGCTTCTACACTCTTGTTAATCAGCTATCATTTCCCACTGGTTTTAGGAATAAATTATGGGTAGGGTTAGGTTTAGGGGTAGGGATTGGGTTAAGTCTATATTTTTGGACAATAATGTTGATCCAGGATCATCAAAAGATGTTGATCCAGGAACATGTCTGTCTTGGCAAAATCACGGCGACCCCCACGAGACATGCGAGTAGATGATAAAGAACGCAAACCTCTTGACAGTTTCTGACAGTTGTGTGAAAATAATCTGTATGGGAAGAATCTGTATCTTGAAAAGACCAGCATTTTAGACGTATCTTAACTACCTTAACCAGCAAGATTTCCTTTGACCACAATTTTTGCTGTCAAATATTTTTGCTTTAATTTTTGTCTTTCGTGCTTTAATGAGTATTTTACACTGGTCCACTAGTTAAATCAGCACCAAACCAGCATATACAAACTCTAAACTGGTTTTCTTAGCAGAAAGTCCTTCATTACAACATATCAGCATCAACATATCAGCAATGCACATCCATAAATTCTAAAAGTGTTCTTACCTGGGCGCGTCAAAGCTGTCATAGGATCCAACAGTATAATGTCGGAAGAGTCGCTTGGCTCTCTCACTGCGGCTCTCTGAAAGACGCACACACAACCGCATCCACATCATCATGAGGTTGGGTGTGTGAGGGTGCAACTACAGCATGACAAGAAAATACACGCCTGACTTGAAGTTTCCCACTCTGACAGAGCGTGATGGCCCAAACCACAGTGACTTTAGCCAGCGTGAAATGGCACTATCGGTCTCTCTCACACTCCAGTAGTGCTGTAAACTATTAATAGTCATCATAGCTGCTCTCCCTCACCAAGTCTGACATCACAACATCACAGAGATGCTGTGGCAGTCCGACTGTCCTACACCTCCATCTGGGACTATCAAAATGACAGCTCCGAGTGTAGTGTGGATGTCTTTGATACTAATAACGTGTGTGTAATGTATGTGTGCGTGTGTGTGAGGAATCTCACCTGAACGAGGCTCCAGGCTGCGGAGAGCCACCTCCTCCACGCAATCAGAGGGGAACCAGCCCGTGCGCCCTCGAACCGTCCCCTCCCAGTATCCTCCTTCACCCACACTCAACACTAAGAGAATCAAGAGAGAGAAACAACAGTGTGTGTGTGTGTGTGAGTAGTAAACATATGAAGAGTGTACAGCAACAAAAACACACTATATAGACCAGAAGCGTCATGACCAGACACATTTTTGAGCCAAGTGGATTTTGAACTACCATCTTTCATATTTAGTTTCCACGATTATGGAAGGTAAAAAATTGTTTGTTTAAAATGCTGTGGCAGAAATCAGTCATTATGTCTGCATTTGTTGTGTCCAATCGAGTTCTTTGAGACCTTCCACTGATTACTTACTTGAAATTGTATGACTTGACATTTTTCAGTTATCATAAAGTTTTTTTTTTCATACATGGTTGTAAACAGGGTTCACATCCTTTTTGATTAATTAATTGTAGAGGTGTGCGATATCGTAGTATTGTGCTACAGCACACATTCTATCAGTTGCAGTTCTGGCGCATCCGTCTTAAACGCTGTGCAATGCAACATAGATTCACATCAAACGTTAACTCAGCGGTAGTGTTACACTCACGGGACACTGCACTTTGCAGTCACAAAAGTATATTATTTGCATGTGCATTAAAGCCTTGCCGGTTAAACATTTCATTTGCGTGCTGTTCTGACAGGAACATTTATGGCAAGAAGTTACACCTGAAGTGTGCGCACACTAAAAACCTGATAACTGGACTAAGTTATTTTTCTCGTCTGATTGAGCTAATACTGTCAAAAACACACAAGGTTTACATATAATCACAGTTGGTTATGTCTAAAGTGAAAGTAAACAGTTGAGAGAAAAAATGGTTGCGTGCCTGTATATTAGATGTGTGCGTGACTAATAGTAGTCATTATTTACTCACTCTCATGTTGTCCCAAACCTGTATTATTTTCTGTCTTGAACTGAACACAAAATAAGACATTTTGAAGAATGTGGGTAACCAAACAATAGCTGGTCCCCACTGACTTTGATAGTAAAAAAAAAAATACTGTGGAAGTCACTGGGGACCAACAACTATTTGGTTTTCCACATTTTTCAAAATAACTTTTATGTTCAACAGAAGAAAGAAACTCATTCAGGTTTAAAACAACTTGAGAGTGAGAAAATAATGACAGAATTTTAATTTTTGGGTGAACTATCCCTTTAATGTTAATAAAGCAACAAAACACAATATAATGTATATCTTTGTTCATATTTTTTAATGACAAAGACAAAATAATGACAAAGATTTTTATTTTTGCCCAATTTGTCCAAAATATCTGGCATTATTTTTTATTGTATATTTTGTTACCTTGTAAGGCTTTGTTTTGTTTTTTTAAATAAGGAAATATATATAAATATAAAACATAAAATAAGGAAAAGTTTGGCTATACTGCTCAGACAACTTGCAAAATAGTAACACCAACATGACAAAGAATCGTGAATCGTGATTTTCCTGAAAAAAAATAGTGACATGAAATTTTTGCCATATCGCCCACCCCTAATTAATTCCCATGACTTTTGTATGATTGTTCCATGTACAGACTGCTGGGAAGAATGTCAGACACAGTTCTTGAAATTAACAGATTTAAAACATTACAATACTGTTAGAAAACACTCTCTGTCTGTATTGGTTCCAGATGTTTTCCCCCTCCTTTTTTTCCCTCTCTCTCTCTCTGCTCGCCCTCCCTGTACAGCGCACTGTTGTCTCCTTCTGATTTCCCCCTCCTCCATCTGATCTCTCTCTCTCTTGTATTATGTTTTAATATCTCTTACTCATATTCGAGGTACGCATGCGCACATGTATGCATTAGCTTTTCTTGGTTCAAATGTTCAAACGAGGACACGATAGCTAGGACTCCAAGGTAATGGGTTTCGCGATGAACTATGGAGATAGTTCAGCATCCTTCGCCAAGTTTATTCCTAATATGTCCATATTTTCCTGTACATGTGGCCATTTTGTATAACACATATTCTTGGCCAACATCCTATATGTATGTCATCTATATCCTCATTGGTTAAAGGGTTGAAACTCCCCTCGACATATGCCTATATAAGATCTTTGTATCTATGAATAAAGTTGAAGTATTGAGAATTCAATTTGATGTGTGTTTTCTTGCTTCCCGGCCGTTATACACTTTGAGGGACTGAGAATTTTCCAGGTGGCAAAGAGAATCTATAGGGACCGATTGTTAATTACTGACAAATACATATTTGTGTACAAATCTGTAAATCTAAAATATGGTCTCAGATTTGAATTGAGCTCAATGGTGGACCTGGCTTTCTAAACCAGAGACATTTTTATTGATACATTTACATTCATACCTATACACTATCGTTCAAAAGTTTGGGGTCAGTAAAATGTTTTTGAAATAAGTATTGCATGCTAACCAAGGCTGCATTTATTGCATCAAAAATACAGTAAAAAATGTAAATTGCTTTGCTTTGATGAATAGAAAGTTAGAACAGCATTTATTTGAAATAGAAATTATTTCCAACACTATATGTCTTAACTGTTGCTTTTAAACAATTTGATCAATGTGTCTTTGCTGAATTAAAGCATTAATATCTTTTTTTAAAATTACTGACCCCATGCTTTTGAACTGTAGTGTATTTATATTCATATAGAATTTTTCCACAACTTTCAACATTTTACTATATTTCTCAGGCCTGGAAATAACAGTTTCAAAATTCCTTAATATTTCCATGACCATGGGACCCATGTATAACCTAAATTGTAAGAAAATATATATATATTTTTATAATATATTTAATCTAGAAATGGATGTGGGCCCCCTGCACACTTAAATAATTAACCATCAAAACTGTTTTTCTTTTTCTTTGGTATCATCTTATACCCCTTAGGGCACCAAAAGAGCTAGGACCGCCCCTGGTACCCCTTAAAAAACATAGGTGCATGACGCCGCTGATACACACTCACAGCACCATCTCAGGTACACACAAACAAATTTAATCACAAATCGCATGCGAAATCACTATCACTTATGAGTTTACAAATACATGATGAAACATGCATATAAGCAAGCTATGGTGACAGATCTAAACATGGACTCTAGAATTAAACACACACATACACACACTCGCATGCACGTTGACATTGCTCGCAAACAGACATATACTGACATACCAACACATATCACCAGAATACATACACAGACAACGTTTATCCACACCTGTGAAAAACATACAGAAACAAACACACATTTAATGGTATTCTTGCTGACATATATACACTCACTCTCACACAACACACATCATTGTTCCTGTCCACACAGAGACACACACACACACATCCATTCACCTTTGACTTTTTCTCCCTTGTTGAAGCTGATCTCGCGGTCCCCCTGGGCGGAGTGCGAGCGGGTGGCCACAAACACACGGCCAGGCACGGCACTGTAGAGACGCCGTCGCTGCCCACTTGCTGTGCCCTGACTACTGATAGAGCCCGCCCTGTACAAAGGCACACGAATCAGACAACAGGGTTAACATTCATTCATTTATGCACATTTATTACCGGCTCTACTCATTCAGGTATCCGTCTTCACAGGATGTGAATATTGATGATTATTTAGTTATATCGCTCAATGACAAGTTATAACCTTGTCCTTTCTACTCTCTTTCTCACCCTTGTCTTCCTCGTGTTTGCCGGCTCCGATCGTCTCGGTCGCCTGTTCGACCACGAGACGGGGAACGGGTTCGTGCTCCACGGGGACTGCTGGAGCTACGCAAGGTGCCACCATGCTTTAGACCCTGACAGATAAACATAAACACGACGAGTAACAATTAAAGTTTGAACATAAATATGAAGAGTGTCAAACAGAAGGGTCAAGATTAGCATGGCCCAGTTAGCCCCTTAACTCCCATGCTAATGGATAGCTTTTATGAATTCAAATTTTAAACGTATAATTTTCACATTTTACATATTTTTGCACATAATTATTATTTATTTAAAAATTATTTAAACAATATTACCATTAAAAAGTCTGGGGTCAGTAAATTTTTTAATTGTTTTTCAAAGAAAAGATGCTCACCAATGCTGCATTCATTTGATACAGTAAAAACAGTAATTACTGTGAAATATTATTACAATTTAAAAGAACTGTTTTCTATTTTAACACATTTTTCAAATGTAATTTATTCCTGTGATGGAAAAAGCTGAATATTCATCAGCTACTGATCATTCACAAACTGATTTGCTGCTCAAGAAATATTTCTTATTATTATCAATGTTGAGAACAGTTGTGCTGCTTAATATTTTTGTGGAATATTTTCACTTTCACTTTGAGCAACTTAATGCATCCTTGCTAAATTTACAAGTATTCATTTTATTTAATAAAAAACACCTTACAGACCCCAAATATTTGAATGGTAGCATTTACTCACATATAAATAAAATTTAAGGGAAAAAACTAAACAAAAAATGAATTTACCTGCACGGAGACAAGGCTTGATCCAGCAGCGTTGGGAAAAGCGATCCAGTCTGGCACATTCATGCTGTTGTCACTGTTGGCCCGCAAGAAGGGATGAGGATGGGGCAATCCAAGAGTACGAGAACTCTCCCTCCTCTGGGGGGCATACTTTGGAGACTCCAAAAAGGGAACTGACATCAAATCAGGAGAGAAACAGTAATACAGAGAGAGAACAGATGCTAAGAGAGACAGAAGTACGCTCTAATTGCCTAATAATGTCCTGCAAAATTCACTTCACAGGGTATTTGACCATCTTAAGTGTGCAGTCAAACACGTGGTCTGTATTCAATGATGTTGCAAAGCATTACAAATGAAGTGAACTGCAACAGATCCCCTGTGGAGTGTGTAGGGAGCAGTTGCTTAGGGACTGTGTGAATCGCAAGGCAGCTAAAGAGAGACGAAAGTATCAAGCTCCAAATGTCACACAGTTTGAAGAGCAAATCAATTATCTCACACAGAATAAAAATACTGGCACAACCAAAATAAATCTCCGCTCCTTACCTACGTCTGATTCACGATGGTTTTTAATGATTTCTCCCAGCTCAAAATGGCCAGACATCACAGCCACCTAGAAAAGAAGTTCACACACGCTTAATATTTGTATCTGTGAATGACACACAGTGATGCAAGGCTTGGGAATATCGCAATATTAAACACACGCAGGCATTAACTTCCTTTCATATTAAAGGGGTCATATGATGCGATTTCAAGTTTTCCTTTCTCTTTGGAGTGTTACAAGCTGATTGTGCATAGATAAGATCCCTGAAGTTGCAAAGACTAAAGTCTCAAAACCAAAGAGATATTCTTTATCAAAGTTAGGACTCTGCCACGCCCCCACATATCTACCTCACTATGTGGAAATATTTGCATAATGCCGCCCAAATGTTCACGCAAAGAAAGAAGGTGTGTGTGTGCGTGCGCGCGCGAGCGAGAGAGAAAGAGAGAGAGAGAGAGAGAGAGAGAGAGAGAG
>NW_015506080.1:503856-504594 GCF_001515645.1 Sinocyclocheilus grahami
ACATACTGCCATCATGGCATCATGGCTGCATAGGAGAAGGATCCGGGTACTGAAATGGCCAGCCTGCAGTCCAGATCTTTCACCCATATTGGCGCATCAAAGAAGACCTAAGACAGTTGAGCAACTAGAAGCCTGTATTAGACAAGAATGGGACAACATTCCTATTCCTAAACTTGAGCAACTTGTCTCCTCAGTCCCCAGACGTTTGCAGACTGTTATAAAAAGAAGAGGGGATGCCACACAGTGGTAAACATGGCCTTGTCCCAACTTTTTTGAGGTGTTGATGCCATGAAATTTAAAATCAACTTATTTTTCCCTTAAAATGATACATATTTTCTCAGTCTAAACATTTGATATGTCATCTGTTGTATTCTGAATAAAATATTGAAATTTGAAACTTCCACATTGAATTCTGTTTTTATTCACAATTTGTACAGTGTCCCAACATTTTTTGGAATCGGGTTTGTATTTTCAACATGAGGTTTTATTATTTGGCTTGCTTTTTTTGTGTCCGGACCAGCAGTTATACCTTGTTATATAAAGCACATATGTGCAGGGCAGTGTTTCCTGAGGCATTCTGGGATGAGGAGTCTGCACCATAAAAAAGCAGGTGCTCTAAGTGTTGAGAGTTCCCATTTTGACAAGCCTGGAGAAAAAGAGAGAGGTAGGGGGGACAAAGAATGAGAGGAGGAAAGAGAAGGGCAGAAACAGTCATTTGACATGAGGAAAGGAGGGAGA
>NW_015506080.1:504604-527486 GCF_001515645.1 Sinocyclocheilus grahami
TTGTACACAAAATAATGAAATCTTCACAGGGATCTTTAAAGCATCACTGGGAAAAACATGCTGGTGAAGAGCATGGCAACGCTTGACCAGCACCAAACCAGTACTAGTCAGCACACACCAGCCTGAAAATTCACGCTGGTGTAAGACAGATACAAACCCGATTCCAAAAAAGTTGGGACACTGTACAAATTGTGAGTAAAAAAGGAATGGAATAATTTACAAATCTCATAAACTTATATTTTATTCACAATAGAATATAGATAACATATCAAATGTTGAAAGTGAGACATTTTGAAATGTCATGCCAAATATTGTCTCATTTTGGATTTCATGAGAGCTACACATTCCAAAAAAGTTGGGACAGGTAGCAATAAGATGCCGGAAAAGTTAAATGTACATATAAGGAACAGCTGGAGGACCAATTTGCAACTTATTAGGTCAATTGGCAACATGATTGGGTATAAAAAGAGCCTCTCAGAGTGGCAGTGTCTCTCAGAAGTCAAGATGGGCAGAGGATCACCAATTCCCCCAATGCTGTGGCGAAAAATAGTGGAGCAATATCAGAAAGGAGTTTCTCAGAGAAAAATAGCAAAGAGTTTGAAGTTATCATCATCTACAGTGCATAATATCATCCAAAGATTCAGAGAATCTGGAACAATATCTGTGCGTAAGGGTCAAGGCCGGAAAACCATACTGGATGCCCGTGATCTTCGGGCCCTTAGACGGCACTGCATCACATACAGGAATGCTACTGTAATGGAAATCACAACATGGGCTCAGGAATACTTCCAGAAAACATTGTCGGTGAACACAATCCACCATGCCATTCGCCGTTGCCGGCTAAAACTATAGGTCAAAAAAGAAGCCATATCTAAACATGATCCAGAAGCGCAGGCGTTTTCTCTGGGCCAAGGCTCATTTAAAATGGACTGTGGCAAAGTGGAAAACTGTTCTGTGGTCAGACGAATCAAAATTTGAAGTTCGTTTTGGAAAACTGGGACGCCATGTCATCCGGACTAAAGAGGACAAGGACAACCCAAGTTGTTATCAGCGCTCAGTTCAGAAGCCTGCATCTCTGATGGTATGGGGTTGCATGAGTGCATGTGGCATGGGCAGCTTACACATCTGGAAAGGCACCATCAATGCTGAAAGGTATATCCAAGTTCTAGAACAACATATGCTCCCATCCAGACGTCGTCTCTTTCAGGGAAGACCTTGCATTTTCCAACATGACAATGCCAGACCACATACTGCATCAATTACAACATCATGGCTGCGTAGAAGGATCCGGGTACTGAAATGGCCAGCCTGCAGTCCAGATCTTTCACCCATAGAAAACATTTGGCACATCATAAAGAGGAAGATGCGACAAAGAAGACCTAAGACAGTTGAGCAACTAGAAGCCTGTATTAGACAAGAATGGGACAACATTCCTATTCCTAAACTTGAGCAACTTGTCTCCTCAGTCCCCAGACGTTTGCAGACTGTTATAAAAAGAAGAGGGGATGCCACACAGTGGTAAACATGGCCTTGTCCCAACTTTTTTGAGATGTGTTGATGCCATGAAATTTAAAATCAACTTATTTTTCCCTTAAAATGATACATTTTCTCAGTTTAAACATTTGATATGTCATCTATGTTGTATTCTGAATAAAATATTGAAATTTGAAACTTCCACATCATTGCATTCTGTTTTTATTCACAATTTGTACAGTTTCCCAACATTTTTTTGGAATCGGGTTTGTATTTTCAACATGAGGTTTTATTATTTGGCTTGCTTTTTTTTTGTGTCCGGACCAGCAGTTATACCTTGTTATATAAAGCACATATGTGCAGGGCAGTGTTTCCTGAGGCATTCTGGGATGAGGAGTCTGCACCATAAAAAAGCAGGTGCTCTAAGTGTTGAGAGTTCCCATTTTGACAAGCCTGGAGAAAAAGAGAGAGGTAGGGGGGACAAAGAATGAGAGGAGGAAAGAGAAGGGCAGAAACAGTCATTTGACATGAGGAAAGGAGGGAGAAAAGAATAGATTTCATACATTGTCAGAACAGACACCTTTGCTAATTAACACCACATGTGTGAGTGAGAAGAAGGGAAAGAATCAAAATAGATATGGAAACATACACATGCACAGAGAGAGAAGAAGGACTGAGCAGTGATTCCCAATTGGTGATACTTGGAGGAAACTCAAGATCGGATTCTTGAACTTGTCTCTATTGCCTTTATGTTTGTAAGTTCTGTTTGCAACTTGTTTATCTTTGATCATTCAATTCCACCTTAAAAGACTACAAATGACTTTATTTTTGTTAAACATTCCACCAGGCTTTTAGTTTTTTTAAGTCAAATTCCCTGCAAGGGCTTTCTCTGAGAAAGGCAAAAAAGCTTACGATTAGAAACTTAGTAAGTCTGTTTTTCAACCACAATTTGACTGTTTTTAGTTTAAAAGTGAATCATTGTAATATTCATTTTAATATTACTGATAATGCTAAATGATATCTAGTATAATTTGAGTCAAAAAAGGAACACAGTTTCTTGTTAGTCTCAGTGAAGCAGAGTACAGTGTGTGAAGGCACAAAATAATGTTTTTTTATGAAGTTTCTTATGCTTACCAAGGCAAAAAAAATTTATTTAAAAATAAATTTAAAGTGTAATGTTTGTTCTATGAAACATTATTACAAATTGAATGCATGTATATTTGAATTTATTACTGTATATGCTGATTTAGTCCTCATGTAACTTTTGTTAATATTACCACAGTTTAACTAGTATTTTACAGTTATTTATTATTATTTCAGGTTTATTTGACAGGGACAATGCACATCAATAATGCATAAATGTACAATGTGCTAGAATTAGCCAGAAGGCTATTTTGCATCTGCAAGTCCCTGGACTGATTGTAAAATTGTCACCCTAAAAATATAAAGAATGAATCAATATATAATACTTACATACTCCAAAATACATATAACATTCACACTATTCCTAAAAAAAAAAAAAAACATCCGCTTAAAAGTTATACTATATCAAACAAAATGACAAACAATGCATCAATAATATCATAATATCAATATACAGACAAAGTAACAGTAGCCCTAATCATTCAATCAGTACTAAACCAAACAACCTCATATACATAGCATAAAAATCTCAAACTAGTAGAGCAGAAAAGACAAGACAGCAGCAAAGTTTAGTTTATAAAATTAATGTTGACAATGCTGACTCTCAATTAACCACTTCTTCAAGTGAAACTTAAAGGAGGCATAAGTATTAAAGTAACTATGCACTTACTGCACTTCTCGTTAATCTGTAACCAGATGGTGCTACGTTTACAAACTGGCTCAATACAGGAGGAGTCAGTCCATGTCTGATTTTATACATAAGACAAAGATCTGTATATATAATCAAATTTTCCCAACTTAAAATATAGATATATATTTTTTAATATCACAGTGATGATGGTGTATGTATTTCCTATCTAAAACTTTCAAAGTTTGTTTATATAAAGAGATAATTGGTTTGAGAGAAGTATTATTTGCTTGTGACCAGGTTGTCAAACAATATAGGTGATATGTGAGAAGATCATTGAATGCATAAACATCTTCGCAGCCTTAGTTGACATGCAGCTACGGGCATATCTAAAATTTGCCAAGTTGAACTTAATGTGATTGCAAACCTTTTTGATGTGCGTTTTAAAAGATTGATATCAATATATACACCCAGATATTTAAAATCCGAGACAACTTGTAGTCTCTCCCCAACTATGACTACATCTGACTCCACACGGCAACTTTTAATTTTACTGAAAAACATACATACAGTTTTCGATACATTTAGTTGTAAGTAATTATGTTTTAGCCATTCCGTGATCTTTAACATTGAACTTGTTAGCTGATCAGCAGCTCGAGTTGCACTATTAGCATGTACAAAAACTACTGTGTCATCAGCATACATCTGGATGTTGGAATTGAAACATGCATTTGGCAAATCATTTACATAGAGAGAAAATAAAAGTGGGCCCAAGATTTAACCTTGCGGAACACCTGCTGACAAAGAAACAACACCTGATTGATAAGTCTTCACTCTAACCAACTGAGACCGATGTGTTAAATATGATTCTACCCATTAAATGGTGTCTACAGAAAAATTAAATGCATTCAATTTAGATAAGAGAATTCCATGATTAATGGTATCGAAGGCCTTTTTTAAATCTAGGAAGATGGCACCGACAACCCCTTCTCGATCCAACAATAACTGCAGTTGTGCTGCTTAATATTTTTGTGGAAACCATGATACATTTTTCAGGATTCTTTGATAAATAGAAAGTTCAAGAGAACCGAATTTCACGAGTTCACACTAACATATAATGTGATTAAGCAATTAGTAGCATATTTGGCGTGCTGTCCAGAGGGAGGGCTCCGAACTCGAGTTAAAGCCTGAACCCAGAGAACCCCCCCATCCCCATCCCAATCCCAAGACTGGGAGGAAATTAGAATAGTAGTGAGGTGTTGGGGTGGAGGCGGGATGCTGGAAAACTTTTGTGGAACTGAGGTAAGTTGGCTGTATATATACACACGTATGTGCTTGTTAAGGTGATTAGCTGACGAGCTCCACCTGGGCCAGACTGATTATATGATCATGCTCCTCCCGAACCTTGTTAATAAAACATCATTTATTTGAACTTTTGTTTGAACTTTTTGTAACATTGTAATGTCATTCCTGTCACTTTTGATCGATTTAATGCATTCTTGTAGAATAAAAGTATACATTTCTTTCTTTAAAAAAAACAACAAAGAAACATACTGTAAACTTACTATAATGGTACTGTAAAGTGTAAATATGCAGGTATGTTCTCAGGGTATAGATCAGTGCTTCCCATGACACATGAATGAATGATTCACAGATACTGGGCTACAAAAGTCAGACCTAGGGCTGGATGATGAAACGATAATGATAATTATCAAGATATAATTTTCCTCGATAAAATGATAACATAAGTTCAATAAATGTTCTATATAATATTTATGCGCCAAAAGCGAAAACACAAATGAACGAAACAGCATGGAGCATTTATCCGCTCGGCTCAAAGTTCAAGCAGCAGATGCGTTTACTCGCTGATGAGTGTCGGTCACACGACACTAAACAGTGCTGTGAGATCCAGTGTGAAGCACTTGAATTCAGCGAAGGACACAAATGAGTCGGTGATTTAAACTAGTTTAAAGCCAGATGAAACAGCGCTGACAAACAGCAGAAACACTGTGCGCAACGAGACAGTCAGAAGACTTTTCAATCTACAAATCAGCATCATTTACCATGGATTTACTGTAGTAACACTAACCGCACCATGGTATTGTGGCAGAAATGTGGGATATTCATAACATTTTTTACTATATTATTAATACAGACTTGTATTAAATGTATTAAAGGAGTATTGGAATATAATTACAGTATTTTTTAAGCTATAGTGTTTGTGCATACTAAAAGTATTTAGACTACAAATACCTAAAAACAATATAGATACATTTTTGCCATGTTATTGAGGTTTTAACAGTGGTTATCATGATCTAAAGGTATAGATCATCTGCATCCGAACTCTAAAGCTATTACCACTGTCAACTCAAGCTACTGTCAAATGTGCATTTCTAAGAGACAAAACAATGTAATAATATTAATATTGAAGTCTGCACAGCAAACTGTGCTGAAGATAAATGTCATCAAAGTCAGGCAACACAAACCTGTTCCATGATTTGAAACAATATCAATGCAGAAACTAAGAAATACATTTTTCTATTAAGATAATTATTTTGTTAAAGAAAATGAATGGAAAAGTGTAAAGAATTCAAAAACTGATATTAATTATAACCTTATTGTTACCTATGGATGGATGGATGGAAGATGAATAGATAGATAGATAGATAGATAGATAGATAGATAGATAGATAGATAGATAGATAGATAGATAGATAGATAGATAGATAGATAGATAGATAGATAGAATAACATGACAATTGTGGCACATCAATTATATCAGTTACAGCAGTTATCAGTTATACATCAATTATTCAGGTGTTTGCTGTATATGTCACAAACACTGTTCTTCTCAGCACTTTTTGTACCTGATGGGTTTCGTCCCAGCCATTCTCATCACGAAGCCCTAGCTTGGCTCTGTGGTAGAGGAGGGTCTCGCAGCAGGAGGTGTCGCCCCCTATCAGCACAGTGTGGTAAAGTGGTGTCAGCCCACGGCTGTCTTTATAATCAGGAGATGCCCCCAAAGACAACAGCGTCTAAAACAACAACAACAGATGATTAGATTTAAATATGAATTTTTAATTACAAGCATAATTTCATCCTAATCATGGTTTTGTGTATGTGTTACCAGTAGTGCAGTGTGTGCATGTGCTCTGACAGCCTTGTGGAGAGGGGTCAAGCCATCCTTTGCCCTAAAGTCAATGTGTGCTCCCCCCATCACCAGCACCCTGATGATCTCCCCTCCTCCCGGCTCTGTCTGTACAGCCAGAGTGAGTGGGGTCTCTGTCACACACACACACACACACACACACACACACACACACACAGTAAAGTAATCAGTTATTACACAAGGCAAATGGATAATTACAATCTATGTGGTACATTATTCAGGAAGATTTTCCTATTTCTATCTTTTGCTGTTGAGTGTCAGTAGGAAATATCAGTTTACATTTCCAAACATTCCTTTTGCCATTAATTGTAAGAATCCATTGAGATTTTTATTTTAATAATTTTGGCCACCACAGTATATATATATATATATATATATATATATATATATACACCATATGTATATGATTTGTCTAGACAGTCTTGGCATCAACCCAAGATCGTCAGCATGTTGATGTGATGACAGACAAATTGTTCTTTCGAGTCACATATTTTTAATGAATCAACTGATCCAGCCCACGAAGATTCATTCACAAAATGTATTCACAAATCAGACTGATCCAGATCCCAAGGTCAACCCAGTGATTCGTTTGCAATGATTAACAGCTTTATGATACACATAATACAGTACATATATTTCAGTAAAAAAAATTAAATATCTTCTTTTGTGTTTTAAAGAAAAAAGAAAGACTTTTTTTTTTTTTTTAAATAAAGATTTTGGGCTATTCGGCTTTTAAAAATGTGTTGTTTCAGACTAATGGGAAAAAATCATCCAGAATACACTTTTAATTGTTTATTTTATGGCACTTTATCTATATGTGTCTGTAGATTTCAGTTACAATGCATAGATTTAAAGGCTGTTTCCTCAAAATGAATTTTTTTGTTAGGCAGTGAGCCAGAAATCTCCACCTCAGACGCACATATATATAAACAAAATATTATCTATATTCCTATTTTTACAGAGGGGTTTGTTCCCTCATCATTTACTGATTTTATACAATTTATACATATACATTAAGATTTACATTTTAATCCTAAAAAAAATTGTGAATTTTTTCCCCCTAGTTATTTTCTGATCTATGGCGTGATAAAAAGAGATATCAAAAATTCCCTCTGTAAAAACCTTAAAAGAAACAAGAACTTCGAACCTGGCTCAATTCAATGTTCAGATTTCTGTTCTGAAAATGTAAGCAAATTAATGTATATTTAATCAGAGAATGCAACATTTGCATATTTAAACATATAATACAATTTTTTTTACAATTCTTAATATAATCAATCAGTTGGAGAAGTATGGTGATATATATTAGTTACTTTGGTTTTTTTTTTTTTACCCTATTCACCTAGGGTGTATCCTGCCTTAAACAGGTTTGGAATGACATGAAGGTAAGTAAATAAAAAGGTTATTTTTGTTTTTGTCTGAACTATGCCTTTAATTGTAACCGCATATTTTTCTCAGATCAGCCTCCTGGTGGTTGCAAATGGTGCAGCAGTTCTCACTCCCCATTAGCAGGGTCTGCTTTGAGAAGTGACTGTCAGCCTGGCAAGCACAACATCAACTCTGTGACAAAGCAGACGATGCAAACTGTGAACAACACTCAAGTGTAGCCATCTTGCAAGTCAAACTCTGCCACAAATGAATGCTAATATTACTCTGCATTATCATCTGGTCCATAAAACGACTTTCACGGCATGTCTGGCCACGTCTCCAGCTCACCAATTGCTCACCAAAGCGCTAAAAACTTGAATTAATATGCCATAAAAGATGCTGCCCTGTTACAAATAGATTCAAATTATTCAGTGGTTTTTCTCTGTTGACGCGCATTGAACTGAACCGTTGAGCTGCAGTAATTGTTTCATCTCATTAAGCAGCCCAAAAGTAGTAATTGGGTTTAGGAGGCAGCCACTGAGTCTAATGTTAACTTTATGCATTTGTTGCATAATTAAAACTCCAGATGACTTTTGTTGGAAACTGCATGGATCGTTTGAGAAGATGCAAATGCCCATTCCTGTAAACGCTCCTTGAATATTCATGCAGCCATATTTCATAATATTCATGGCCAAGTTTATGCTCTGCTGCCAGTAATTCATTATTCAGCTCACTAATAGGAAGTTCATTAACTCTCACAGGAAGGGAACAGTGCAGTGCCTGACATCTCACCTCCTGTCTCAGCGTCGTGGTAGTTGGGGTCAAGTCCTTTGTCTACAAGTTTGGCTACCTTTTCCACAGCCCCGGCCTGGATGTAGTCCATAAACTTCTTCAGACTGGCCTATTGGGGGAGACACATACAACTTATGCCTCACAGCCATGCTAGGCTGTGCATGCCCTGAGGATAAGCTACGTATCGTATTTAACATACACATTAAGACGCAAGTAGCACATCATGAATGTTCACTTTATATTTCTACTTTTAGAAAAGAATAAGATGATTTCTGTGATGACTCCTACCTTTGTGTGCAGTTTGGCCAGCTGTTTTTCATCTAGATTTGTCTGTTTGTACACCCTGGTTTTGTAGCGGAACTGTGTGAAAGAAAATCAGCCAAAATCAGTGTAAGACAGATAACTGAGAGCCGTCAAAGAAACTTCCATCCGTTTGTGGAGGGAAAATGAAATGTTTCCAGTAATGTAAGGAGGACTGATGTTATATAAGGAGAGTTAACAAGCACAAATGTTTCATCTTTTCTTAAAACCCTTACATGAACTTTTCAGAATAAAAATGTCTTGTGTCTTGACTTTTATGGCACAATTACTTTATGGACACATCCTTTAATAGTATGGTTGTGTTGATCAATGTTAACTAAAAAAAACTATTAAAATAGTTTTATTTGTTTTATTATTTATTTTAAATTACCTACAATTATTATATTTCAATTACCTAAAACTATTAGATGAAACACTTCAACTTAAAAACAAAAACCTTAACGACAGCTTTAGAACTAAAACAACTATATTTAAGTTGAAGTATTAAAATGACTAAAAATAAAAATAAAATGAAAACTGAAAATACAGTTTACTTAAGTAAATATTTTTTACTAAAACATTAATAAATACTATAACAGTATATAAATAATACTAAAATAACACTGGTGTAAGATTTCATTAAAAAAGCATCTCGAGGTATCAAAGTATCAAGCACTGTAACTGAACACAGCAGAAATGCTGAGAAGCACAAGCCTAAATTAAGTTGTTACAATCATATTTTGTAATTGTTAATAAATGAAAATACAGAAGCACATTGGCGTTGGTAGGAGTCCTTGGTATCAGACTGAAAAGAAAATAAGTGATATTGCCCACCCCTATTATCAACTTCAGATGAGAAGGGCTTTTTGTAAATTAATTAGACTTTAAGTTGAGTATAATATTAATTGCTCTGTGCTCTACAAATAATAAAAAAAAACATTTTAATTTTTTCACTTTAACTTTAAATGTCTAAAGACATTCTCCAATAAGCCATATCAGGGTTATTAGGATTCATATTACCAGAGAAGGCGCTTAAAGAATTATTATCACCTAGGCAACAAACAATTTGAAGCAGCAGTTTCCTAGCACCAACATTCACATTCAATTATAGAACAAGATTTCTTTTTTTAAAGAAAGAAGAAAAAAAGAGAGTAAACAAAAAATGCCTAAAATGAAGAGGAGAACAAAAGGAAGGGTACCTCCAGGTAGGGTACTCCTTTCTCAAAGGATTGTGGGTATTCGCGGAGCGGCCTCTCTTCCTCCAGGAACTTGGCATCGTGCCCGTCAGTAGCAGGTTGGAAAAGGCCATAGTTTAATACATCCCTTAGAGATTCGGTTAGACTACACAGCACCTGCTGCTTTGCCTTCCATACGGTTGCATCAGGGTTGAACCTCAGACACTTCTATAGAGACAGAGAAAAAAAAATGGCTGTTCGATTAACAAAATGATTCAACAATATAATACTATTGAATTATTTGCTTTTAATTATATATAATTATTATATTATATTATTAAAATATTATATTGTAATATTACATTTCAACTATTTATATATTTATTTATATTATAGACACTAACATTTAAAGTTTTGGGGTTGGTACGATTTTTTAATGTTCTTGAAGTTTAAAAGAAGTGTTTCCTGCTCACCAAGGCTGCATTTATTTGATCCTAAATACAGTAAAACTAGTAATACTGTGAAGTTAAAATAACTGTTTTCTATTTTCATCTATTTTAAAATGCAATTCAGTCTTGTGGTGTTAAAGCTGAAGTCTTCAGTGTCACATGATCCTTAAGAAATCATTCTAATATGCTGATTTTCTGCTCAAGAAACATTTCTGTTTATTAACAGTTCTTCTGTATATAGACATTGTAGTTTCTTTAAAAAATGACACCAAACATGAACAGTAGTATGCATTACAATTTTGATCATATTTATTATAATTGATCTGTTTTCATATATTTTACAGTATTTACTTACATATAAATATATATGGTTAATTTTATTTATTAATAATAACTACCAAACAATTACTATTATTATAAATTACTGTTTATCCCCATTGACCTTAAAAATAAAAAGATGCAGTTCTGACCGATGTGCACTAGAGGGAGACATTGTGATTCACTGAGGTGAAACATCACCGTTTGTCGGATTAACAGACCCCGCCGCCTGACCAGCAACTGTCCATCAGTTTCATTAACATATCATTTGAGTCTTTGTTCACCCTGGTAGCGCTAAATGGCAATGCTAATGGATTAATTAGCCTGCAGTAATACCTCCAGTCCACAGCTTGCTCAGCTACTGTAATAGATGCTTCGGAAGGTCAGGAATAGCGGTGTGATTTGTGACACACCCCACACGGCAAGTACTGCTATGACATTGCCTAAAACTCCTTGCATCCTTCAAGCTTGAGCACAAGCTCCAGGCTAAGGGACATGGTAGCTTCGAGCTGCTCAGGCTGGATTTTGGGACATCAGCGCTGTTCCAGCAACTGTGAACATGGGACAGCCCTGCAGCCTAGTGCTGGAAAGAAATCCCCTCCTCTGACCTTGAGGAGTTAAGTCCGAAACGGTCAGTTTCCAGCTCTCTTTACCACTGTCCTCTTGTATGTGTGTGTGCACATGCAGTGGCACAGAGAAGTGTGAAATGTCTTCCTCCCTCTGTTATTCAGTCTCTCACTTTGCACACAGCCAATCCCCATCACCATGGCAACCAGTTCATTAGTGGAGCAAGCTGCAGGTTGCCATAGAAACATCTCAGCAGTCCCTTGGTGCTATGGTATGGTGTACGTGTTTCACTGTGATCTTACAGAGTGCATGTGTACTGGAGGGAGTTCTGCTCGAGAGCAGTGGCAGCTCGGCGGGGGAGGCACAGCTTCCACATAGTTTTGAGGTGAAAATGGGAGGAGGACGCTTTAATGTTAATAAAATTCACAATTCATTTCAGTTCATGTCTCAGAATGTGTATTTTTTGTTTTGTAATTTCACAGTTGTAATACCATAACATGAAAGTGCCGCGTTTCTATCGCGAATGTGCCGAATCTGCTGATGTAATTACAACCGCTAATGATAGAGAAGGGGAGGGGGAGGCCGGGGGACAGGTGAGCTCTCGTGCCTCCGTTGGTAAAAAAAAAAAATTAGCCAATCAGCATCGAGTGTTCACTTTCAGCGCTGAGGAGTGTTGAGAAAAGAAACCTTGCAGAGGAGGCTAGCCTCCCTTCTGATATCAACCAATCATCATAGAGACGTAAATTATGTGATATTAGTTTGAACGTCTCCCGCTGCGCTGATAATGTACCAAGTACTTATGATGAGTAGCGATATTGAATATTTGATCGCCAACAGATTTACCAAGCTGTCATTCAAACAGTATACACATTTAGGGAAAATAGCCTAAGCTGGATATAGGCTACAGCTGTCGGCTTAATTAAATGGCACAGCAGGCAGCTCTCTTTTAACACAGAGTTTAAGAAGGGATGGAGGTTTGCTTCAAGTGATAGGCCAGGTAAGTGAACTTATATTATCTTGCTGCATGTGTGTCATTTTCTTTACGTTTTCTGACTAAAAGCAACCAAAAGCCATTTTAAAGTGGTTAAGCAAATAATAATAATAATAATCGGTAGGGATCCCAGACCAATACCATTAGTGTGCCTCCTCTATTTTAAAACCCAAGAGCCGCCACTGCTCGAGACAGGTCATAGGTGTAATGGACAACTTCACAGACAATTTGGAATATCAAGACGTGTGGCGATCACTCACACAAGTCAAACATCTTGCATATGCAAGGATATGCAGAATAGTTCTCCCAAAAATGAACATTTCATCATCTTTTATACATGTCTCGAGCCTTTTGAAACACTTTTTTCTTTTTCTGTGGAAGACAAAACATGTTTATCCAAGCTGCTTTTTCCAATGTAGTGAAAGTGGATGGTGACCACAGCTGTTAAGGCAAGAATTTCAGTAAATGGCTTCAGAAGACATGGAATTTCCTATGGACCATTGCTATGGTGCTTTTCTTTTTTCTTTGTTTGGAGCTGGACAGCCTCTGGTTCAAATCTACTTTCACTCTACGGAAAAGAGCAGTGTGAACATTCTTCGAAAAACATCCCCTTGTTTGTTCTACTGAGGAATAAAAACCATACAGGATTGAAACGACATTAGGTTAGTAAAAAATGGCAGTCCCTTTTAACGCTACACATACAATGCAAATGATAAAAAAAAGGTGCACACCACAGATGTAGACGTGAGTTCATTCGCACACATGTGATTACAATAATTTTGTTAGAATGATAATCAACCTGGAAAATTATTTATTATAATGATATCTAATTATACTAATTTGGCAGTTAACCTAAGAGCTATTATTTTCAGGTCACAAACCACAGACTAATTCACAATGCTGTCCTCTCTTTTTTCCACTGACAATAAGCGTGACATCCTGTGCTGTTTTCAAAACGTTGAGAAACAATTTATAGATGAAAGTTCTAAACAGATTAGTTAATTAAGCAAAATGTACCTAAATGCCTTTGTGCTCTATGCCTGGTCTAACTGCTTTACTGATAGAAATTCTGTTTAAGAGCTACATCTCTATCTCTCTCTTGACTTTTTCATACTTGTTTTTCTCTGTTCTTATAATGTTCTGTTGTGAACCCATTACTTTGATTCTTATTCTTTCTCTCTCTACTCTTACTCTTTATGCTCGGTGCCAAGAGGTACAACATTCAGTTAAAGTTAAAATATCAAAAAGGCAACTTTGGTTTAATAGTTTGGTTTAACTGTTCTGCCCCGCTGACTTTTTTATGAGACTGGCCCTCATAGTCCATTTAATGTACCAAGTTAGTGGAAACCAACGTTTCAGATTTTATGGCCAAACATGTTAAAAATAATTTACCATTACTGCACAAGCATCCGCATCTGTTATTATACTGTTGAGAAATTGTGCATATACGTACATATGTGAACAAATCAGATTTTTTTGCACTTTTCACTGTCAGACCAACAAACAAGTCAAATAACAATCCAGCTAGAATAGGGTCATGTTAACATAGATTTGCTTACATAATCATTACAAAAATTCACAGTTTAGTTTAGTTATTACCAAACGTCCTAGATTAGCCTGATGCAAACTACATTATTGATTCAGAGAGCTGGGATCCCTGCAGACTGCATATAATATATAGAAAAATGCCACATTTTGCTGATATAACACTTAAGGACTGCTGTGCATGGCAAACCAATATTTTAACTTTACTCTGGATATGTTTGAACTATTACAGACATTGAAATGTACAGTTGTAGGAAAAAGTATGTGAACGTAGATGTACCATGGGTTAAATGGCTCATACAATTTGATCTCAACAACAATAGACAAACATAGTCTGCTTTAACAATTAACACACAAAAGTGTATGTGTTTTCATGGTTTCCTGGAACATACTATGTAAACTTTCACAGTGCAGGACGGAAAAAGAATGGGAATAGTTGGATTTAATAGTTGACTCTTTTGTCAACGATAACCTTTGGGTCCACTCCTCCTGTCTCTCCCCGAACTCATTAAACCACAATTAACGAGCAATTGCAGTTTATTGAGGGTGAATTAGCTGGTATGTAGAGCAGGCCTAATGTACTGGGATTATGCAGACATATTAATCCACACAGAAAAAGCAGAGGAAGAGAGAGAGAGACTCATAAAAGAACATGGTTTAAGGCAAAACAGAAATCAGGAAGACATAGGAGAGAAAGACATGAAAAATAATCTGAAAGTCACAAAAAGCCACACCTGACTGCCTTCTTTAATGTATACAGAGAATTAAATATAATTAAAATTACGTTAAACAAAATTACTGTTAAAAGTTGGTTCTAATTTTATAACCTAATACATCATGAAAGCATCACTGAATTGCACCATTTGACTCCTATAACATCTTTGCATAGGCAGGTGTTGCAGATGGGCTAAAAGCACAAGAAAAACATTTGGCAGAGTGTTTCGATCCAGCTCAGATCACCTCCAGGTGTTTCACTGCCATCCTGTTTCATCTATCAACCAATCTTACACTAATTACAATTTGCGAGTGGCTTGTTGGACTAAATAGGCAGTTTTGGATAACTGGAACAAAGAAAATACCACTCATCTCTCACTTCCTCGCACACAAACATACACAAACTTCCCCCTCACAAACACACACACTAATGCACATATGCACACCTACATTCATTATACAATCCCACATTAGAAGAGTAAAAAAGCAAGAGCAGATACAGTTTGGTTTTTACAAACACTGAGAATGAAAAGAGAAAGATAAGGAAAGACTTGCTTAAACCTTGAATATGCTCCCTTCATCAGGCATGTCCAAATCCAGTGTTTCAGTAATACCCATTCTACAAAAATGCCTCCATCTGGTCAATTTTTGAATGCAGATATCCCACAGTCCTGTGTGTGTGGTCTGGCAGTTGGTTGCAAGAATAAAAATGCTTTCCGACTGAGTGATTGAAACAAATTAATCTGTAGATGACCAGTTAAACTGTAGATTTTTTTTGTCCCTATAAAAATTATTACTTAAATAATAAATTACCTAGAAAGTCTCTAAAACATTTGTTTGGTTATTTTGAACAATAATTTTCACAATAATTATTTATATTATGTATAAATCAGTGTTGATCTTGTTAACTAAAACTACTAAAGGTGACATATCATGAAAATCTGACTTTTTCAGGTTTTAAGTGCTATAATCAGGTCCCTGGTGCATCTACCAACCAAGGAAACGTGAAAAAGATTAACCCTGTAACTTTGTTTTGGTAAGCCTTTTTCTGAAAGCGTCGAGCGCGTCTAAATTTGCTCCCTTTGTGACGTGGCAAAGGGATCTCATTATAATATTACCGCCCCTTAATCTGTAAATTTACACCCACGGCGCCATCATTTTGATTTCACAAGCGACAACAGTGTACTAGTTCTAATGCCATGGCGAAAGTTTGCGCAAAACATGCTAACTGTTCTGCCTTTGGCTGCACAGACGAGCACAGAACAATCCCAGCCTCAGAGGAGACCAGAGAGCAGTGGATTTATTGATTTATTTAAAGAGCAGCTCATATGGATTTTTGAAAAATATCTCTTTTGCAGTTTATAACATAGCTGTCCTTAAATTAAAACAATCTGCAAAGTTGTTAATCAAAAAAGTGCATGATAAATAAAGATATTGTCTCTCAAAAGAGAGTCAATTCTGAATCGCCTTAACGAGTCATCATATTTTCGAATCTTTTGCCTGTTACGTCACTGGGTAACACATTTGCATAATCCCCGCCTGCCCGCGAAATACGAACAGAGTCTGACCTGCCCACAAACACTTCCGCTAGTTAGTGTGTTTACATCATGTTGAGAAGACGCTGTGTTGACGGATACCATAGAAATACAATTCAAACCTTTTGCTGTGTGCATGTCATTTTACCAAGGACTGCTTCTCTAATCTTGGCTTTTATCTTCGTTGGCTTCTAATCTTCTTAATTTGGACTAACAAGCTCTCCGAACCACAACCTGTCAGTACAATTGATACGTTATGTGTACATTTTCAATTGAGTGCTCAAAATATCAAGTTTTTGTGCTAATACTGTATGTGATGTATACTTAGTGCAGCTTTAGGTTTCCAGGTAAAGCAAGATATTCTGTCTTACTGAAGTAGTTCTGATAATTCGCTGTGAACCCACTATTTCCTAAGAATGTGTCGATTAATGTAGACTGACGTTGTTCAGATTACTTAATTTAATAATAAATAATGTAGTGTAGTGCACAGACTTTATAATCATTGTGAAAAAGTTGTATTTACTACACTGTTCCAGAACAGTACAACCCAAATATCCAGATGTGTCCAGCGCATTTTATGGAGGACTGTTTCCTGATCCTGGAAGAGTAGACTACAATGCCGGCTGTTCTGACTCACAGACCCTAAGTACGTTTTTTATATTAAAGAATTTGCCATTGATGATTCAAACGCGAGTTTTGAACAGTGTAGAGTAGCCTTGTTGTTTGTAATTTCTCCGATCACAAATGCAGACATGGTTTTATGTTTATGCGGCGCGATGCAATGCGAAAAATACAGTATATGTCATTATAATCTGTAATTATGTCCCCACTGGATGCAATAAATGCTTAGTTTATAATGGGGTTGAATGTTTTTGTTTCGTCGCTCCAGTCGGACAGGGCATCACAGTATGGTAAGGGCATAACATTTCCGTCACACGCTTGAACTCTAATATTAAATGTATATTCTGAGAAAATTACAATGTTTTCTGACCTTAGATGCATTTAAACCAGTTGTAGCGGACTCCACCACAATATTAGGACACTTTAAAATATATGACCTGCTCTTTAATGTATATTGCTGCTGCCACACAGATCTAAAATAAACATGCTATTTATTTCCCAGCAGTTTACCTTCACAGACATAACCGACTGTTTTGTAAAAGTGTGTGTTTTTAATGTAAACTTGTTTGTGAATGAGAACTTAGTTTAGTACTCTGTGACATCCGCTCTCTGTCCATGTGCTTCGGATGTGTGCGCTCAGAAAACCGTATATCAGAAGTTTAAACTCGTATGCTTTAAAACACATGATTTCAGCTATATAAACATGATAATCAGAACCAAAACAGATGTTTTTAGCAGGTACGAGCTGTAATGGCGCAGCTCTATTCTGGAAAAGGGGGCGAGGAGACAGGCACGAAAAACAGTGTGTTTCTGCTTCCACTCAAAATAGGCATTTTCAAAATGATATAATAAATTATCTGTGGAGTATTTTGAGCTGAAACCTCACAGACACATTCTGGGGACACCAGAGACTTATATTATATATTGTAAAAAGGGGCATAATATGTCTCCTTTAAAACATTTTTGTAAATCAAAATAAAACTGAAATAAATAAAATATAAATATTAGATAATAAAAACTTTTGTTGCCTGAAAGTTTAAGCACTAAAATTGCTAACTGAAAACTAAAACTGATATAAAACTACAAAATTTTAAATAAAAACTATTTAAACCAGGGGTGCCCAAACTCAGTCCTGGAGGGCCAGTGTTCTGCAGAGTTTAGCTCCAACTTGCCTCAACACACCTGCCTTGAAGTTTCTAGTATGGCTAGTACGACCTTGGTTAGCTGATTCAGGTATGTTTAATTAGGGTTGGAGCTAAACTCTGCAGAACATCGGCCCTCTAGGACCGAGTTTGGAGACCCCTGCTGTAACATAACAAAATGTGGAAAGGTGTGTCTGATTGGGGTAGGAGCTAAACTCTGCAGGACAATGGCCCTCCAGGACTGAGTTTGGGCACCCCTGATTTAAACTATTTATTATTCATAAAAAAAATAATAATAAAAAATTTAAATGACAAAAGCACATAACAAAATTACAAAAATATTAAACTACAATTAAAATTAGCACTAAAAATATAAACATAAAAGACAATTCAAAATATTAATGAAAACTATAATAGTATATACAGTTCTAAAATAGCACTGGTATAAATGATATTATGGTGCCTTAGAAGGCAAACAAAACACTCTGTTGAGTAACTAGTCAACTGGGCAGCGAGGCAGCAAAACTGCCTTTAGTTTGACTTCACTGAAAGAACACTCTGGGCCCAGGTCTACTATTTTAAATCAATTATCAAGCATAATCATATTACTCATTAATCTCCTGCCACTGCCCACAGCAATAGGACGGGCCAGGGAGCATGAGGGAAAGTAAACCTCAGTACTGTCATTCAAAGAAATGAAGAACAACTATAGACACATACTGTAGAGTATTAGATGCTATCACGTGTTTCTGGTTTGGGATGAAGCAGCGCCGTCGATTCCATCCCTTTCGGCAAACATGTCCACAGTGACTTTAATTTTCTTGTCTCTCTCTTTTTTTCTCTTTCTTTTTGCTTTATCTGGGAAAAAAACATTTTGCTGACATTTGCACATCTATTTGGAGGAGACGTTTGGATAAAATCTACTTACATACACACATATGCGCACACACACACTCGGGCAAGCGCACACCGACCGTATGAGTGTACACTGGAGGACAACTTCAGCAGATCCAGCCAGCGTCAGCCCATATTTAAACACAGATTCCTGAGCAACCAAAGTCCTGTAAAACCATATACCATATCAAGAGATGTGTGAAATATAATATAGTTTAAAAGTTCATAGTAATAGGACATGTCAGTGATTTGTTTGAAACTCTTTCTGACAATAATGAGTCTTGAATAAGTAAAGTGACCAGTGGATCACTGAGCCACTAACTACATTTACACCAACGTTCTAAAGTTTGTGATAAGATGTTTTTGAAAGAAGTCTCTTATGCTTAACCAGGTTGCATTTATTTGATCAAGTAAAAACAACTGTGAACTATTATTACAACTAAAGAATAACAGTATTTAAACTCCATTTTTATAGATTTTCAAATGCAATTTTTTCTTGTGAATTTTCAGCATCATTACTCCAGTCTTCAGTGTCACATGATCCTTCAGAAATCATTCTAATATGCTGATTTGATATCCAAGAATTAACATTTCTCATTATAATCAATGTTGAAAACATTTGTGCTGTTTAATTTTTTTTGTTGAAACCATGATACATTTTTTATTACTCTTTGATGAATTCACATTGCGCAGCATCTCTCTTTTTTGGAGTATGCACACAACACTGAGTCCAATTTTAGATGAAATCACATCATGTAGGTCTGTTAGTCCGATTTTGCAAAAATTAGAATGGTGCAAGTTTAAGCTTTTAAAAAAAGAAGAATTACTGCGTTATACCGATTGAAACCCAACTTTTGAAGTGCATGTACACAAACCTATTGAAAGTGCTAATGACACTTCTGCTTTGTGGCGACAGCCGCAGGACTAAATGTGTGTTTGTTGAGTGTGTGGCCCACCTACTGGCAACTTGCTGTGCTCTGGGATCTATTTCAAAGTATATTCACATTTTATATATGTATAAGGTACTGCTAAGAAGGAAAGTGTAAGTATAGCAGGTCTTTTGTGCAGCAGAGGTCATGCGTATTGACCGAGAGGGTGTCTGGCCCTATAGAAGGGAGAGCAAGTTCTGACCTGCCATAGCAGGACACATGCTCCAGACTGTTTGAGATGGCATTGAACACTTAAGAACAGCTTTTCCAAGTCGGTGTAATTAATTTGTTGCCCCTTTTTTAGATTCGTAAACTTGTCATAAACTTGTATCACTCCCAGTATTCGCCTAATTGATTTTTTGAGCGGTGTTTGGCGGCGCTCTGACTGCCTGGTTAATATGTATGCTGTGGGCTCAACCAGGCATGGTTAGCAAAAGACGGATGTTGCATAGCATATGAGTGGGTAATTGGAAAACAGGTGTGGGTTTGTGTGTGTGTGTGTGTGTGTGTGAGACTAACCGTCTGTTTGATATCAGGAATGCCAATCCGAAAGACCATCATAGCTATGTGCGTGTCGTCAGGTGCATTGCTTGAGCTTCGCTCTCTTAGCTTCCGCTGTTGTTGCTGCTGATTAGCCTGCGTTTGGTGGGTGGGTCCAGGGTAATATATAAAAAATATATATATAATTGAAATTTACCTTATAAAATTGCTCAAATAGTGTTCTTCAATAGAAGCACTTTGGAAAAAAATCACTGAGCCGCATGCACTTTTTTGCTGATGCTTTAGTGTGCCTTATTAAGCACGAAAGTGAATAATGACCCACTGCCATTATCTTGAATTGACAAAACCGGATATTCATTAAAATTCTTTTTTGTTCAGATGAAAAAGAGTCATACAGTATTTAAATTTTTGCCAAACTATTCTTTAAGAACAGATCAAATTGTCAAGACATTGACATTATGTTCCAAATCCACTGCACACCGTCTAGCTAGTTATGAACGCAAGAACAGACTCCGTGGGAATGGCCCCTTGGCAAGAAGCCAATTCTCATTCATAGATTACCTAGCCCTCATGTCCCACTTGCCCTTATGCAAAACGAACACACTCCTTACGAGTGTGAACGAGAGTGAACTGTCAATGTACAGACACTCATGCTCTGCTTGTATTACAGCAGAAAGAAGATGTTTGGCTTCCACCAGCTCTGTCTCTCTACAAACACGGACTTGTGCACCTCTTGTATTACAGCACAGATGGGACTCTTTGCTGTCGTCCCTGTGCACACACACAAACGGCACTCAACACAGTGTTGTAACTCCTCATATGTCCCAGATCAGTAACAAAACCACTGTAGCCCAGCACTCTCAGGCACTAAGAGTGTCTCTCCTTCAAATAGACCTCTTCAAATTAGGATTACTGTGTTTAGCAGAGGGAACAAAATACTTCTCTGTAGTGGCACTCACACCCAGCTGCTGTGTGGCTCAGATGCTGCACCCACACTTTAGATGTGGAGGATATCTTATGAAAATGTGTCTTGTTCTCATGCCAATCAGCTGTCGTATCTGAAAGTGTTCACTATTGCCCATAAAATCAAATCTCTTACTCCATACACAGAACCTAGAGCAGAGTTTTCAAACTTTTTGATGCCAAGAACACTCAAATATGATCATGGGTGTAGAATATGCAGGGTTTTCAAGGGCCAGTGTGAATAAATCTAGATTTAAATTCAAAGAGACAAGATAGACTATGCATGACCTGACATTTTATTTGTATCCAAATGAGGCGATGTAAACATTATGGAGCGCTAAACACTCTCATGCATGTTTCATTCATACTCAATGCTGGAGGGCCCTTTCGTGCAGAATGTCCAAAATTGACTCAGAGGGCTCTAGACAAAAATAAATAAATCAAGGAGCCATTGGCTCCTATAAGAAAAAAAATTAGGCGCCATATTGTTTTTTTGGGTGCCACAGAATAAGCGTGTTTTATTTTTATTTTTTTAACACTTAACATTTCAGTCTGTCATGTGTTTGTTTCATCTTTTCTTGTCTTTATCAGCATTTTAATCCATCTTGTAGATCTCCTGGGAACTAAGGATCACTTATATAGGCAACAAATGTATTTTCCTACTTGAGAACTATATAGTCACAAAGAATTGTTTATTACACAGAGGCTGTGCCAATATCACGGACCATAATTATTTCACCATCAATTGGCCATTGACTGTATTTTGGGCTCCTTCTCAATGCATCCTATCAATGTTGTCATATGTCCTGCACATTTCCAGTCTGTTTTTCTTCATTAGTAACATGCAATTATATAGGAGGTGTTGAATTTTACCTTTAGCTCCTTGCGTTCTTTTTTTTATCATGTCAACAGGTTAAGTAAAAATATGAATATGCAATATAGTGCCTAAATTTAGCAAAATGCTCCTCTTTATAGTTTTTTTTTCTGACTGACTGATGAGCTTATGGACGCCGAATGGTTATTCTGAGGTAAATGCATTGTTACGTGGCATTGTTTACAAGCTTTACACGTTTTCCACAATTTGAAACACTGAATGAGCGATTGCATGAGACATTTCAGTAAGATGTACTATATCTTATAAAATAGCTTTTGATGTCCATTCATGTTTATTTCGTACTATAGTTGCTATGAACTCAGTATGGGTTATATTTGTTGGTTGCTTGTTTTTTTCTCTGTTTGTTTTGCAGGATGGAGTTAGGGTGAGTGACGTCATTATGGCTGAGGACTGACACCTAGCTGATGCCGATTGCAAATTTAAAGGTGACATATCATGAAAATCTGACTTTTCCAGGTTTTAAGTGCTATAATCAGGTCCCCGGTGCATCTACCAACCAAGGAAATGTGAAAAAGATTAACCCAGTAACTTTGTTTTGGTAAGCCTTTTTCTGCAAGTTTCTGAAAAAACGAGCCCGTCAGATTTCGCTCCCTTGGTGATGTGGCAAAGGGATCTCATTATAATATTACCGCCCCTTAATCTAAGTTTACACCCACGGTGCCGTTATTGTGTTTTTGCCAGCGACAACGGTGTACTAGTTCTAATGCCATGGCGAAAGTCTGAGCAAAAATGCTAACTGTTCTGTCTTTGGCTGCACAGACGAGCACAGA
>NW_015506080.1:535089-535723 GCF_001515645.1 Sinocyclocheilus grahami
AAGTTTTTTGGTTTGTTTTCTTATTGTTAAAAGTTTGACAGTGCAACAAAATAATAGCAATTATCTCATAATATCAGTGTCTTCAGAGAGCAGAATAAAATAATAATTTTAATGAATTGCTATTTTAGTTATCAAATTTACTGAATATGAATGTAGAAATACAAAATCATTATATTTAACACATTTCATTATCTACATTGCACACGTTAACTTTCACAGCCACAAAAATACATTTTGCAATTTTTTCTCCATGAAATTTTCCCCCAGAATGCCCTCATTAATGCCTCTTAATATAATTACCAGCAATTATCAACCATTATATTTTTTATTTCTCATTTATGCCATATATTGTACCGCAGATTCCCAGTTGTCCATGTTTGCCATCAAAACTGAGTTTTCATTAGAAACACTGTTTTACCTCAGCGAGACAGGAAGCAATTGAAGCACTGAACAAGACATCATTGCTTGCCCGCCACCAGGGTTATTGACTCTGTACTGGAGGGCAGCTGGTGTTAATGTCTCTGCAGACACCTAATTCAGAAGCTGTTCCTAAGGGTACTGCAACATAATTCCTTTGTTTCACATGCCCATATCCTCAGCACAGAAGCAAACTATTCAAAACAATAGGAAAATA
>NW_015506080.1:537317-561549 GCF_001515645.1 Sinocyclocheilus grahami
AGAAAATAAATGACAATGGCTGAGAGAAGTGGAGTGGGAAGAGAGGGTAATATGAAAGAAATACAATAAATGAAGCACAAAGCCCTCTTATTTACAACCGAAGATCAAACTAGCACCCCTTTGGCAAGCTCTGTGAAATTGTGCTGTCATACAAACCTCCTTTATCATTACAGGCACCCTAAAACCGTGAAACAGAACCACAAATGGTGCGCAATTTAGGCAGAAACACTGACCATAGTCATGCTATTGGTCACCCAGAGTATCCCTGTTCAACAGAGCAATGAAACAGACAAAAACAACATGATTTAGGGAGTATTGACCGTACAGAGGGTAAGTAACAGAGGAGGCTGGAAAGAGAAAGAGGAAAAGCAAACAGCAACGTTCAGTTGAGGTAGAGCAGCTGGCAGAATCTGAAAAGCATATGGATAAGGACAAAATGAAAGAGTAAAAAAAAAACATTGGCTGAAGAACAAAGTATATTTTTTTCCTGCTGACTAATCACAGATGAGGAGGATTGGAGATGAGGAGAGGGGAAGCGGGTGGGAGCTGAGATGGGGTGAGAGACTGAAAGAAAGACAGAAAGAAAGGAAGGAAGGCCAGGATGGTGATAGAGAGGGATTAGTCTCGGCAGGTTCTGGATTCAGGGAAGAGGAACTCGGACACAGCGGGAGGAGAGAAATGTGAATTGAATGGATAGATTAAAAAGCAGAACACGGAGGATCTGAACTCAAATGTGGGAAGAGGTGCATGATGGCAGGGAAATGTGAAAGAGAGAGTTAAAATAGAGAAAATTAGGAACAAAAGTGAAAGTGACGTGACATGTGGCCAAGTATGGTGACCCATACTTGCAATTAGTGCTCTGCTTTTAACCCATCCAAAGTGCACACACACAGCAGTGAACACACACACACCGTGAACACACACCCGGAGCAGTGGGCAGCCATTTATGCTGCGGCGCACGGGGAGCAGTTGGGGGTTGCTCAAGGGCACCTCAGTCGTGGTATTGAAGGTGGGAGAGAGCGCTGTACATTCACTCCCCTCACCTACAATCCCGGTACGAGACTCGAACCCGCAACCTTTGGGTTACGAGTCCAACTCTCTAACCATTAGGCCATTTCAGGGGAGCCCATGTCTTATTAAGGGGAGCCTAGCTCCCCCGTAGTTTGCACCCTGCTTGTGCTATATTTGAAATGTTTTGAAACTATATGATAGGTTTGTATGAGGAACAGACCAGAATTAATTCTTTATTCATTGATAAATTTCACATTCCACGAGGCATCAATCTACCCTGCAATTATGTCCGGATGAAGCATAAAAAAATAAATACTATCATTACATTTTATTTAATTTTTTGTCTTTTTCATTGCTTGACAACCCCTGGTTACTATGAACACTACAATGGTTTTGGAGCAACACGGAGAGAAGTAATTTATCATTTTTGGGTGAACTATCCCTTTAAAGTTTTGATGAAACGGAAGTAGTGACAAATCTTTTCATCCATATTGTGATGTTCAGAATTTGAGTGAAACAGATTATCGAAAAAGACAAAAATGTGAGACAGGGACTTGGTTCTATGCATCAGTGGTTAATTGGATTTTGAGATGTGGGCATTGCACCCAAAAATGAATATGAGCTTATGGACGACTGTAAGAAAGAGGTGGGGTTTAAGTGGACAAAATGATCAGAGAAGTCTGAAGAGTAAAGTGTCATTTCACAAGAAGATCAAGCTATGACATTTTGACTAAAAATTACAAGGTCAAAATAAAAAGAAATCATTAAACATATGCATAGAATTGCAATGAATTGTTCACAATAAAATCTATAACATGCATTTACAAAATAGGGTGAATTTTCATTTAATACCAACTTTAATATTTATACTCTTATCATTTCTGCATAAAATATGCCACATATGGGTTTGAAGTGATGTGGAGGTGAGTAAGTAGATTTTTTTTTATTTTTGAGGGAACTTTTTCTTTAAGGACATATTTGGATAGGACATGAAGGATGTCAGAGCACACAATGAACTGCGCATATCTCAATTAATCATCAGCAAAGGGGAAGAGATGAATCAAGACAAAGGAAGTGATTGATGCCCTCTGTAGGGCAAGAAGGAAACACGGAGCGATAGCAAGTGCAAGATAACAGTATCTCTCCCCATCTCTTTCTCTTTCGTTATCCTCCCATGGGTCCCTTCTCTCATTTACTCTGTCCAAGCGAACTTCCACTCTCGTATTTCTACAAAATTTTAATGAGCTTCAAGGTTACGGTGCCTGTTGAGCGATTACTCGGTATCGAGGTTTCTGAAGTTTGATGTGGCACCTCAGGTTGCATCACATTGTGTAGCATTAAGTCATTTTTACAGACCAATCTTGCCTTGTTTTGTTATTTTGAGTTTGTTTCTTGCCTTTTAGTTTTGATCGCTGAATGTGACCCAGTCAGGGTTGTGAATTTTTTCCACATGCAATTACATTTTATCAGCATTCAATGGTTTTTAAACCACAGATCCTATGAAAATGTAAAATACTTTCAATCGACATAAAACACGTTAGAGCAACAATATTCCCCTAAATGTTACCCTACTAGAGTTGTCCGGACAAACAATTTCATATTTAACATGTTGCTGATTTGATAAGGATTTGTGAGCTCCCAGGATGCATTGTAGCATGAATAAATTATGCGGTTACATTTATTGGATTAATGTGTTGCTAATAGCTGATTTATTTTGCCGTTCTTGCCATAACGTGATGTTCAGAGCTCACCTTTTTACATAATGTGTTTGTTGATTCTCACCATTTTAGACCTTAGTGGCATATTTAATTTTTGACAGGAATGAAAATGAGGCTGTGAGAGATTACAGTGCCTTCAATGGATTGTACTGTTGTTTAACAACATACCGATTGTTCGGCTGACGAGTCTTTCTGAAAAAAAAAAAATTGTAAACAAAATGTTGTGAAAATGACAGGATCTAGGAGCTTTATTCAGTGTGTGCCACTGTAAAGAATGTAAATCTATCCTTTACAGCCTCATTTTCATCCGTGTTAAAATCAGTATGGCGTCTAACCTGATTAAGGTCTATTGAGGTTTGAGAAGTTTGAGACCTTCACTTATGACTGCAGTAATGATTGCAGAGTTCATTTCATGTTAAAGAGATAGTCCACCCAAAAATTAAAATTATTTAAGAATGATATAAAACCATTAACATGTGTTGATTTTCTGAACAAGGCATCTATAGTTGCATTGACAAGAATTTATTGACAAAACAAAACGTTTAGCATTTACAGTAATAAATGAGTAAATTCGGGTCAATCACAAAGATGTTACTGTAAGCTGTTATTAATGCCATTTTTATTTCAAACTTCAATACAACATGTTACTTTTTGTTGTTGTTGTTTTTTTTACAGTGTTGAAACTTTGTGAAACAGCAATGATCTCCCAAAAAAATACATAGATATTTCTAAAAGTCTGTGTGAGCCCTGCTGGAGAAAATAAATAAATAAATTGAACCAGCTTAAGCTTGTTTGCTGGTCTCCCAGCTGTTGGGACACACCTGTCAGTCATCAGCTCTTGTAGTTTATCTTTATTCACCAAGCACAATACGTCATATAGATACAACCAAAACTGGTAATTTCTCTCCGTTAAGACCTCCTTTGAGTTTTCAACTGGAAAATCCGAATAGTCCTTCCTCCATCCCTAAAATGGCTTTTTTCTCTTATCACTCTCTGTCGTTTGCACACTCTCAGGTGTTCTGCCCTCTCTCTCTTTCACCCTCACTTTAATGTAGGACAAAGCATCTATATAGATAGATATTTTCAGTATCTCAGCCCCCAGGACATTATACTGGGAAACTTCCAAGGAACAGACCGCCCCACTTTTACACCATGAAACTGGAGCGGCCAATTTCTCTCTGATACATACACACAAACGCATAGGTACATATGTGCCTATCCACAGGCTAATGCTCTGCACAGGTGGGACAGGAAATGACGTGTGTACAGAATTACTCACTTCTGGCTCTTTTGACCTCACAATCTTGTGTGTCAGAGCACATGTCAATCAACCAACTAAGACACAAGCTCGGCCCCTCAGAGAGTTGCAGTCCTCAGAGAGTTATTTTGCAATCTCCACATAATGAAAGCAAGTCATTCTAATTCCCTCTCTCCATCAGCCATCTTTACACGGGAGCACATAAAACAATAACCAACGCACCATATTTCATGACGTGGGTAATAACAGTGATCTACTTCCGAAGCTCTATTTCCTGCCATTTATTCTTAATTTGTAGTGTTGGGAATTTCCAATTATGTCACTGAATCAAACACTCATAATGATACGGGCACGTCAAAAGACACCATACAAGGTAAAGACACCATACATAGAAAAATATTCCCACAGCAAAAGATGCCAAAAGCTCTACTAATCTCTACTGTGTACTCCATCCTATGACCCCTTTAAACTAAAATTAGAAATAGTTTTTGGTAATTGAAATAATAAATATTAGACATTCCATCTAATAATTAGATAGAATAAATATTTGATTTTAGATGGAATAAATATTTGATTTTAGCTGACACAAATTTAAATGAAAACTATAATTATTGGCAACAAATTTAATTTGAAGTACTCAAATTCCAAAAACTAAAACTGAAACAAAAATGAAAGCTATATAGAAATGTTTAAATCTATTAAATTGTCAAAAACATAACAAAATTACTCAAATTTAAACTAAAATGAAAATGTAAAAATAAAAGCTCATTCAAAATATTAATGAATACTATATCTGTATATAAATGATACTAAAATAACACTGGCCTGTGTGACCTGAATGGATCACAAAAGAATTTTTTTTTTAAATGTTTTTTGTACATACAATGAAAGTCAGTAGTTTCCAATATTGTTTGGACCACATTGACTTTCACTGTATGGAAAACAGAGTTGAAAAATATCAAAATATAATTTTGTTTTGCACAGTAGGAAAAACAATCATTCAGGTTTGGATAATTAAATGATGACAGAATTTTTATTTTTGGGGGAACTATCCCTTTAATAACCTCTAGTTCAATCAATCTAATCTAGTTTGTCTCATGAATATGTAATGAGTTAGATGGCGTGTGGGCGGTACCATGCATAAATAAATTAGGTTTCTATTTGGCTTTAGCAAAGCAAACAGACAAAATGACTGCATTAAAACTTGTTAAATAACAGGACTATGTTACACAATCAAACTACCTCCTCTTATTTGTCAATAAACTCTCCTGGCCTTTCTTTTTCTTGCCTGTACTTTAACAGAACAGGATGCTTTGGATCTGTGCGGTCCACAAAGACTTCACTGACTCAGCTGTTGTGGTCAGCGTTGGTTTTCTAAGATAATGCTCTGAGGTTTGTGTTAAAAACAGCTAATGGACACAGATTATACAATAAAACTTAATAAATCCTAGTAAGATATCATAAAAGCTAACAAAAGGATCAGACACATCATATGGCCATAATAAAACAACACTACAAAGTGGGGGGGAAATTGTTTTCTTATGGGGGGTTTTGGCAATTACAAATTAAAGCTCAGATAACTACATCCAAAAAAAAAAAATAAAAATTTAAAAGATGCTAGTCTTGACAGTCTGAGGTAAAACAAAGAGGAAAAACAAATCTCGGAAAAGACAAAAAAAAAGAGTGGAATCAACCTCAAAATCCTTCACACGCACAAACTGCAGCATTATTGAGGTGTTTCCCACAAATCTCTTAAACGCTAGCTGAAGATGTGATTGTGTATTTTGCCGACTCTCTTATCTTTTTTCATTAATACTGATATTTTAATCATTTCTGTGCAATAGCTCTCCAAACTGAGGAGATAAATCTCTTGTTATTTGATCTTGAGGTGGAGTATATTTGGTTTATAAATAAATGTGTTTGAGAGTATTAAAAACAAAACAGAAAATTCCTCAGGCTGCAATTGGTTTGCAAGGAAAACACAACTGACATAACTGAGAATGAATGGAGTCCAAACTGATTTTACCTCAAACTAAACCTCCACAAAAATAGGATGACATACTTGGGTTAATCATAGCTGTATTAACATGTCAAATAAAGTTGGTTTACTGTGTTTGAGACAGTGCTGTGTGGCGATGTGTCATCACCGTGGCCTGAGGGTTCCTCTGGTGCAAGCCAAGCTCACTTGGCATTTTGCGACGGACATATTTTGCGATGATACAGCCGTCAGAGGGATTTGAATGGGCAAACACAAGATTAAAATGTCTCTGTGTGTCTTTTTCAGAGAGATGGCTGAGAGGGAGGGCGGGACGAAGCTGGATCAGTGGAGCTTGCACTCCGACAGGTACATACTCTCTCTTCCTCAGCGAAAGTGCAATTCACACAAGCACTCCAGATGTCAAAATTCAATTCCACAAACACAGGTCAAACTGAGCACTGATATGGTAAGGGAAAAAATGGGAAAGATTATTACACTTTCCACGAATACAGTTCCCTTTGGTGTAAAGAAGTATAGAGGCACAAATCCCACACTTTAAAATGTTTTTTTAAGTTATATATATATATAAGAATAAAACAAAGACTATTGACTTTTTTTTTTATACAATATTTTAATCTTTTTACTTGATAATTTCACATTTAATTGAACGTGTTACTTTCTTCATAATGTGTTTCTTTGTAATTAATTGTGAAATTTACTAACAATTTCTGAGTGAAAAACTATTTTGTTATATCCCACCTTAGAAGTACTCACATTGTTGAGTGCATCATAAAACTAATACACCATTTTCATAACTTTGACATTAATCGAATAATCAAACAAATACTCCATTCCTTGTAGTAAAAATAAATATAAACATTCTACCAACCAAATACTTAACATTAGACATGTTGAGCATCCCTGTTAGTGTATGATTTTCCCACATGACAAAGAATACCATTTCTCAAACTTGGAAAGAAATGGAATATATTTAACATTTGAACCCTTTCAACAGCATGATTTTAAGACATGTAAATAATCTTATTTCATTTTCTCAATTTCTACAGATATTGTAGTATTGAATGCATAACTTGTAACATTTTAATTTATTTATTTTCATCTAATTAAATTTTTATTATTAAACTAATAATTTAATATAAATATTGGTCAGCTTAAACATGTACATTTAATTCAAATATAGAAAATAATTTGATTTAATTAAATAAATATTTAAGCACCTTTCTTCATTGAACATTTGTTGAAAATGCCCTATTTTGTAGGAAAGTGCCTTGACACACACATAAACACACATGCTCTGACCCATTGAGCCATCCATCAAAACTGCTGTCACTTTCTAATATTAAAGGCTCCAAACCAGCCAGTGTCACACACGTCTTCCTCACTGGGATTTGACAGATTGAGTTGCAGTATCAAAATGTCAACCATTAATTTAAAACCACCCCATTTGGGTATTGTAAACAGACAATATGTATGACAGAGAGACATGTCAGCTATTATAAAGTCAGTGTATTTTCATTGTACCCTCCATTGCTTATTCCTCCACAATTTAATTCCACCATATGCTCTTTATTTACCATCATTTAAAATTATTTTTTAATTTCTTAATATTGTGCATTTTGTCATTTGTCACCTTTCTTTTTTGTAGCACCATCTGAGCATAAAATACTCTGAAGAAGTGTCATATTGGTTAAATGATAGTGGCCTGACATTTAGAAGGCAATGTCAGTATTACACGTGGTGCTGATGTCACTGATATCAGAGCGCTCTTCGTGAGAAAATGCAGCTGCTCTGGTATTTAAAGGAGTTCTGTGGGCAGCTTTCTAACCACCTTCACCGTAATCAATAATACATATTCCTGCCGGCCCTCAAAATGACATGACCACCATAAAACATCAATGGCACATTAAAGGTATAATCTGACAGATGTACTGGCACACTCTCTTGGTTAGATTCCCACTGTATTATATATTCTGGATGCCAAAGACCATTGAAAAGTCACTTTACATTCTCCCAAAAGGGGTTTTTGCAGTGTAGAAGAACCATTTTGGGTTCCCCAAAGAACATTAAGTGAACAGTTCTTAAAAGAACCACTTTTTTCTTAGTGTGAAGAACACTGAAGCACATTTTGTCCACTATAAAAAACCTTTTGTGAAATGGAAAAGTTCCATGGATGTTATTAAAGAGGTCATGAACTACCTTTATTTTTTATTTTGTACTGTTCTCTGAGTTCCACTTAAAATGTTATCAAGACTTTTACATCAAAAAAACATCATCATTTAGAATAGGCTATTTTCTGTCCCGTTTTGACCCCCTCATTGGGACACTTTGTCTGAGGCTTGTCGGATTGTAGATTTAGAAGTAAACACCCACTGCTATGATTGGCTAACAGTTGTGTGTTTGACAGCCTACATCCTTCACAGATGGACACTGCTGTGGTTTAGGTTTAAAACGCATAAATGCATTCAGTACATATCAAACGATCTGTAATAACAGACAAAACAATAGTGACCACGTAATAAAAACAGTTATTCACTCTTGTGTGGTGCGATGTTACTGTTGGATCCTATATAGTCGCACAGCATCGTCTTTTAATTTAAATCTTTCTGAAAACCTACGTCGAATTGTGCCTTGCTTGTAAATAAATCCACAGTAAATGTTTATCGTTTGCCTCTCTCGTTATTTAATTACTACAGTGGGCGGGGCTAAACAGGCAGTGATGTAGAAGCAGGCATTGATCTTCTCCTGCGGGGCTGGTGTTTAGCCACACTATACGTCATAAAGTGGCACATTCCACAAGCTGCTGTTTTGGCGGATTGGCTTGAATATAAGCTGTTTTTAGACTAACGAGAAAGTTTTGAGTTCTGAAACTTACAGGTTGCTTTTATAGCACAATGACCTCTTATATGTCAAATTATTTTGATTTCTCAGTTCATGACACCTTTAAAGGTTCTACATGGAACCACAGATGCCAATAAAGAACCTTTATTTGTGCATGAGCACATCATACCCTTCATTCCACAAATTCCCAGTGCATTCAAAAACATTAGCTTAGCATCTATGCATAAATAAAGAGTTAAACATAAAGAGAGATGAGAGTGGCTTTTATCTCAACTACATGCTTTTTTTATGTGCAGTAATCGTTATTCATTAACACACTAACTACTGCCTCTAAAAGGTTCTGCCTTTGATAGTTAATGACAGAAACCTTGATATTCTCATTAATTTTAGTGGAGAGTGTCAGATGGGAAACAGAGAGAAGAGCGTCAAGAAGCTGAAGATTAAATTTGACTTTGTACGTTCAAACTGTGGATGAAAGGGGAAAACCAACACACAAAGAATCGTCTTTATATCATTCTAATCTATTCTATATAGTCCAATCAATATGGCAACATTTCAAACAGCACTTCTCCCTCTCCTCCAGGCCCCTTGGCTTCAACAATACGTGTGCATGCTTCACCTCCTAATTGTGTTTGCATTTTAAATTATTCAAAGCAATGAAAAGAACAGAAAAGACACTTAGCATTCCTCCAGCTTTCACGAGACTCCAAATCCACAGCTGTCACACAAAACTGCACATTATGCTTGAGGAAACGTAGGGATGCGTGCTCCCAGGACAATGCTAAATGATGCATATGACTGAAACGATAAAGTGCCATTTCCTGACAGTGCTATTTGATTACATCTAAATAGATTCATAAAGAAACATCTGCAACCTGTGACAAAAATTTCCCAAGAATGGCAGGCAGGATCATTTTTAATTTAAAGAGTAATTACGCTGCGAGCAGGCTTGGGATTTAGCGTATCAATTTGAGGAGGTGCAAAGCACGAAGAAAAGCGATGTTTCTGAAACTCCTGAATGTATTGTGAACATATTTATTGTAACTTAATAAATCATATTATTGATTCTGCAAAATCACTTTCCAATAATCTTTTTTGATGGAGACACAATGCAAGCGATGCTCGTTCTTGGCTCTAATCGCTAAGACTGTGATCAGTTAGTTTGCTGCAGTCAATGGTCCATGGCTGATTTGAAAATAAAGCAATAATCTGGCAATAATGCGTTTGAGGGATGTAAATGAAATCAATCCTGTCTAGTGTGAAGGCTTTCTGCTTTCAAATGTTAATGCAATGATTATGGCCATCATTACATAGTCTTCTTTCATAATGATCAAAGCTCTGGAGAATCTGCGCTCAGTATGACATAGAAGCGGCCACCTAGACAGAGTCTGAAGAGCCAAAAAAGTTCCATGGATGTTATTAAAGAGGTCATGAACTACCTTTATTTTTTATTTTGTACTGTTCTCTGAGTTCCACTTAAAATGTTATCAAGACTTTTACATCAAAAAAACATCATCATTTAGAATAGGCTATTTTCTGTCCCGTTTTGACCCCCTCATTGGGACACTTTGTCTGAGGCTTGTCGGATTGTAGATTTAGAAGTAAACACCCACTGCTATGATTGGCTAACAGTTGTGTGTTTGACAGCCTACATCCTTCACAGATGGACACTGCTGTGGTTTAGGTTTAAAACGCATAAATGCATTCAGTACATATCAAACGATCTGTAATAACAGACAAAACAATAGTGACCACGTAATAAAAACAGTTATTCACTCTTGTGTGGTGCGATGTTACTGTTGGATCCTATATAGTCGCACAGCATCGTCTTTTAATTTAAATCTTTCTGAAAACCTACGTCGAATTGTGCCTTGCTTGTAAATAAATCCACAGTAAATGTTTATCGTTTGCCTCTCTCGTTATTTAATTACTACAGTGGGCGGGGCTAAACAGGCAGTGATGTAGAAGCAGGCATTGATCTTCTCCTGCGGGGCTGGTGTTTAGCCACACTATACGTCATAAAGTGGCACATTCCACAAGCTGCTGTTTTGGCGGATTGGCTTGAATATAAGCTGTTTTTAGACTAACGAGAAAGTTTTGAGTTCTGAAACTTACAGGTTGCTTTTATAGCACAATGACCTCTTATATGTCAAATTATTTTGATTTCTCAGTTCATGACACCTTTAAAGGTTCTACATGGAACCACAGATGCCAATAAAGAACCTTTATTTGTGCATGAGCACATCATACCCTTCATTCCACAAATTCCCAGTGCATTCAAAAACATTAGCTTAGCATCTATGCATAAATAAAGAGTTAAACATAAAGAGAGATGAGAGTGGCTTTTATCTCAACTACATGCTTTTTTTATGTGCAGTAATCGTTATTCATTAACACACTAACTACTGCCTCTAAAAGGTTCTGCCTTTGATAGTTAATGACAGAAACCTTGATATTCTCATTAATTTTAGTGGAGAGTGTCAGATGGGAAACAGAGAGAAGAGCGTCAAGAAGCTGAAGATTAAATTTGACTTTGTACGTTCAAACTGTGGATGAAAGGGGAAAACCAACACACAAAGAATCGTCTTTATATCATTCTAATCTATTCTATATAGTCCAATCAATATGGCAACATTTCAAACAGCACTTCTCCCTCTCCTCCAGGCCCCTTGGCTTCAACAATACGTGTGCATGCTTCACCTCCTAATTGTGTTTGCATTTTAAATTATTCAAAGCAATGAAAAGAACAGAAAAGACACTTAGCATTCCTCCAGCTTTCACGAGACTCCAAATCCACAGCTGTCACACAAAACTGCACATTATGCTTGAGGAAACGTAGGGATGCGTGCTCCCAGGACAATGCTAAATGATGCATATGACTGAAACGATAAAGTGCCATTTCCTGACAGTGCTATTTGATTACATCTAAATAGATTCATAAAGAAACATCTGCAACCTGTGACAAAAATTTCCCAAGAATGGCAGGCAGGATCATTTTTAATTTAAAGAGTAATTACGCTGCGAGCAGGCTTGGGATTTAGCGTATCAATTTGAGGAGGTGCAAAGCACGAAGAAAAGCGATGTTTCTGAAACTCCTGAATGTATTGTGAACATATTTATTGTAACTTAATAAATCATATTATTGATTCTGCAAAATCACTTTCCAATAATCTTTTTTGATGGAGACACAATGCAAGCGATGCTCGTTCTTGGCTCTAATCGCTAAGACTGTGATCAGTTAGTTTGCTGCAGTCAATGGTCCATGGCTGATTTGAAAATAAAGCAATAATCTGGCAATAATGCGTTTGAGGGATGTAAATGAAATCAATCCTGTCTAGTGTGAAGGCTTTCTGCTTTCAAATGTTAATGCAATGATTATGGCCATCATTACATAGTCTTCTTTCATAATGATCAAAGCTCTGGAGAATCTGCGCTCAGTATGACATAGAAGCGGCCACCTAGACAGAGTCTGAAGAGCCAACAGCAGTGACCTGAAAGGAAGCCATAAGTAAATCTTGATAATAAGGAAAAAATATCTGCAGCCATTGTGTCTGTGAAAAAAGCTTAGAGAAATATACTGGGTTTAATACAAGTTCTCAATCAATAGTAAAATCGGAATTAGAGTGAAAGTGACTTACAATGGAAGTGAATGGGGCAAATTTGTAAGCAATAAAATATCAATGCCACAAGACGTAAACTGCATTTCAGTTAACATGATTTTAGTGTAAAAAAATTGCTTACTAACATTTTCTGTTTAAAGGGGTCATATGATGCGATTTCAAGTTTTCCTTTCTCTTTGGAGTGTTACAAGCTGATTGTGCATAGATAAGATCCCTGAAGTTGCAAAGACTAAAGTCTCAAAACCAAAGAGATATTATTTATCAAAGTTAAGACTCTGCCACGCCCTCCTAAAACGGCTCGTTCTAACACGCCCCGACATATCTACCTCACTGTGTGGAAATATTTGCATAATGCCACCCAAGCAAAGAAAGAAGGCGTGGTTTCAGTAACCGCAGTTAGTGTTGAAGCAGCCATGTCAGGGAGACGCTGTGTGTTTCTAGGCGAAAGCAAAAGCACTTTATTTGGCCTCCCGAAAGTAGATGCATTTAGGAATCTTTAAGATTACTTACAACAGAACAGCAATGCATTTTATGGATGACCGTTTCGTGAACCTAGGAGAGGAGGTAATTCTGACTTTGCTATGACAATCTGGTGCTTCTGAATCAGCTACTGTTTTGTTATTAGTTTAAGTATTTGCTATTGACTGTTCAAATGCTGAGTTTTGCGCATTGAGTGTGTGTGTGTGTGTGAGAGAGAGAGAGAGAGAGAGAGAGAGAGAGAGAGAGAGAGAGAGAGAGAAAGAGAGGAAGAGAGAGACACACACATCACAGTGGAGTCACCTGTCTTAACCGTGGCTTGTGTACTGCAAACACATACCAGCTTCATCACTGTGTCTGTCACGCAACTCTGTTCCCCTTTCGGGCTCTGTCTTTACATTTATTTTGAAAGATGAAGCTCGCGATTATGGTAAGGGGCGTTACATTTCCGACGAGTGCTTGCGTTGTTCGGCCAATCACAGTGCACTGGGTCAGCTGGCCAATCAGAGCAGACTGCGCTTGTCGGAAGGAGGGACTTTGTAGAAAACGACGTGTTTGAGAGAGGCGGGGCATAGAGGACCTACAATAATGTACAGTATTTGAAAAATAATGTGTTTTTTGAACATTAAAGCATGTCAACATATTCTGTTACACCAAATACACAAAATAATGATCTTTTAAAAATCATCATATGACCCCTTTAAGTTATATTGAACTACATAATTTTGTTGCCATGACAACACCTAAAACATAAAAATGATGAGAACAACTTTGCAGCTGAAACAATGCATGGCAAACAGGAAATTCATTTTTGTGGTAATCAACATTATGCCAAGTGCTGTCAATAGTGGTTATGCGCAACAAACTTCTGTATTGTGTAAAACAGGTCACATTGCTTCTGGTTCTGGTCTTTTGTATGTGCTTCATTAAATATGGAGCGGTTTTCCTCAAGATGCATTTAAAGATGCCTACCAAAGATGAGTATAAGCTCTGTCCATCACGTATGCAGAGTGATATCTAAAAGTTTTTTTATTTTTCTCCTTCTTACTAACATTCAGATATTAAAACCCAATAAAACGGCAACAACAAAAAGAAATAGGCAGGTTAGCTGATTGCCCTAAAAGTCCAAGGATATCACCGTCAGTTCATACTGCTGTTAACACTTTCTTGAAAAGTGGAAGCGATGAGACCAGTTTTCCGGTTTTGTCATGTGGCATATTCCCCATTGAGCTTGTATTGAACCCCGAAATATTTCTTTAACTGCTTGGACAGATACAAGATAAGAAAATATGTTTTCAGCTAAATGGAGCACTGAAAGTTGCAAGTTTATGTTTGTTTGTGTGCGTCAAAGTCTGCCAGTGTACATGCACATCTCCAGGACCCTACCGCCCGCTATTTCTACAGCTGTTAGTCACAGCAATTGGCGTCCACTCACACACCGACCTTGCAGGCAAGTAGACAGGCGGCTGAGTAGTTAGGGAAGTTCTGTCATTTATCATTCCCCATTCACAGCGCCGCCACCCTCCACTGTTACTATAAATACAACCAGCAGCACCTCCATTATTTATGCACACAGCCACTCCAGCCAATCACACCAATCTATCCTGAATCCATCATCGCAAGGCACAACCTCAAGATGCCTGCCTGCCTGCCTGGTTGACCCACCCACAGCTTTCTGAATAAGGCCTGCAGCTCAGCACAGGCTTTAGAAGAGGATCCTGGTGTGGATGAGGGTCTGGCTCGTTCACCATAATCTCTTATAAATGGGATGAACGGATGACCGAGCACATAGTGAGGGCAATATAACTGCTCTGACACACCTGAGGACACACCAGCCTATTGCAGCAATATGAGAGAGTATTACAGTAATTTGTATCTTTTTGACCTCTTTTTTTATTTTTCAAAACATTATTATTTCATCTGGTTAGTCTCTTGAGATTAAAATCTCAATGTTTTTGATGGCAGCACGAAACATTATAATAACAATATAAATATAAATAATAATACCTCTCTCTCTCTCTCTCTCAAGTACTATGTAAATACATATGCATATTTTTTTAATACAGCTGTAGAGTTGTAGAGTAAATCATGCACAAATCTGTACATAAATCTTCTGTTCCAGATTCATACACATTATTATTTATTGTTAAGTATTATTTAAATGTTTCTGTTCTCATGTCAGATATGTATGTATATACTGTATGTATGCATGTATGTACCAAGAGCTTCTTAAAAACCACAACAAATTCCATTTGGCGAATAAAGCTGATTCTGATTCTGATAAGAATAACAAAAACAAAGGATAATGTGTAAGGAAATGTGACTAACTACACAAATGCCAAAATAACTGCTTAAAAAATCTTTGACCTGAGTCCTGCAACCATTTAAAGGCACTAGAGTTAGCAATTTCTGAATCTTTTGAAGTGTTTGAAGTTTAAAAAGTGATTAGGACCTAGACTCTGAGCAGTCTGCAGCAATATTACAATCATATTCACAACAGTTGATAACACTGTCTACAGTGTGATTCGAGAGACATCAAAGTAGTGCACTTCACTTACTCAGATCAGCGGTGAATAGATAATGGCAAATAATATGAAATACCTGACAGATATTTGTTTTGAAGTATTCCAGAGAGCTGATTAATAATAATAAAATACATTGACACTCTTCAGTCACATATGCCCATTATTGCAACTGATAGTTGACAACTATATGGAATACATAATAAATGTGCAGATGCCAACAGGTCACTGTCACGTGATCATAAAAAGATGTGTAAAATATGACACAAAACTAGTGTTTGTTAAAACTTGATTCAAGTGCACAGATGGACTCTTGTTTTCTTATCATTTATGCTGTCACATATTGCTCATCTCTTCAGGCTAATAGCTATATAGGCTTGAACATGCACCTGTTTCGGTGAAAGAAGAACTGTTCTGAATATGTTTTAGTTTTTCTCTCCTTTTTCATTTCTCGAGTACAAATTATTATTTTTTTTAAACCACAAGCCAACACCAGAGATCCTTGTATTCACCACCTTGTATTCTCTGCTTAAAACAAATAGCAGCACTGTTCCCACAGTCCTGCCCAGCAAACACGTTAATGTGGGGCACAAATGGGTTTCACATGGGCTACAGGGGTACAGGGTGGGCATGGGCATAAAATGGGCATCTTATCTGGGGCCCACTTGGGTGACCCAGCTAGGACCCACAAGGGTGAACCTAGATGGGTTCCCCAATTGGTTCCTAGTTGGGTAATTAATGGGAAATTTGTGCATGGGCTCAAAATGGGCTACACATGGGACCCTATTTGTTTGATCAAATATACAAGTGCAAACGTAAATAATCCCATATAGGGTGATTACATGGATATATATAGTGCACATATGTGTCTTTAAAATTATTTTTGTTGTTGTTTTGACACTTGGATTACTTAATCAACATCTAAAAATTCTGACACTCCTGCATTTGTACACAATTTTCCACTGACATTTAACAAAAAAAATGCAGCCACTTTAATTGTGCTGACAACTTTTTTGCGAGATCCCATCCCCCCACCACCTCTCCCTCTCTCTTGTTCGAGATGTTTCGGCACTTCACAGAACGATCGGCGTATGACCCAGCATGCGCTGAATCACGCCGGCGCAATTATTCACTGACCGCTTTGCTGTAATTTTCGGGAGGAGAGGAGACGTTTGCCATCAGTGTATCCAAGGTAAGAATTACAATTTTAAAACTTAAAATGTTGAGCATGTAAATACATTGTTTACAAACCATAATGATAACCGAAACATAGTTTGGCTTTTTGTCACGTTAAAATTTAGACATCATACACAGCTCGCGCCATATTTTCCTCTTATTTCTGGCGCCAATGTCTAAACGATAATGCTGTATGTCTTTGTGTTCCCTACGCCCTCTAAAAGTTAAAGACATTAAAAAAGCTCATATTTAAACTGCAAAGTTTGGCACCGGGCTGTGTGCTCACGATACAGGAAGATTACAACGATGAGGTCAAATGGCTTATATAGCAGAGAAGCTAGTGTAAGATAATCTAGTGTAAATAAGGTAGCCTGGGACAGATGTCGATTTGAAGAGTAAACAATAAGGCTGTTGTACTTTTAACAATACATAAAATACAATAATATTACAACAATACTTAATATTTATCATGCAAACAGGAGTTTCTGCCTTATATAAATCTGCATCAGTTTGCATTTGGGTGTTGTTATAAATCATACAAATTGTTATGACTATATAAATGTTTTTGCTTAAATTAGAATAAAAAAATTTTTAATTAACAAGCATTTTTTTCTTACAGAAAGTAATTGGACGGTCTCGGATGTTGATGCAATGGAGCAGCAATTAAAAAAAAGACCCTACCTTCCAGAAAGTTGTAAATGTACAAGTTGTAATGGTCATGTTCAAATTATTCCAATGAAACCTTGCTTAATAAATCATGCAGAATACAAGTTCTGAAGTTGTTATAAGAAATAAAGTTTTTCCGGAGCTTAACATGAACTTTTTTAGATAGTTTTTTTATAAAGTTGTAAATGTACAAGTTAAAATAGTCATGTTTAAATTTTTCCAAATAAACTTTGCTTAGAAGCTTGAAGTACTGGTTTCTGTTTATTGAATACCTTTACAATTTTAGTAAATTTTAATTTTAATGTAATGTTTGGGTTTAGGGGTTTAACGTAAAATAAGGTAACCCAAACAGACAAATATATTAGCCCATATGTATACCTGTTGTGGCCCATAAGAGACCTACATAAGACCTAGTTGGGTCCCATCTCTAACCCATGTAGGCAGGCTCATGTAGGCACCAAATGGGAGCTACCTGGTTAACCCATATGGGCCCTATATGGAGCCCATCAAGGGCCCATCATCAGCCCATCTGTGCTAACCCATGTGGGGCCACCATGGAAACTGAGGTGGGCCCCAGATATCAGCCCAGTTGCAACCCCTATGGGCCCCACATAGGTGTGTTGGCTGGGTGGTGGAAAACTTGAAAATTTTAAAAGTGGCATTTTGAGGTCATTGAAAATGTTCTATCCACCTTTTTCTTGTCGTAAAAATGGGCGCGGCCATTTGTAAATTATATGGGTCTGGCTTCCGGTCTCATCTGCGTCCACTCCTTCCAGCTATTTTTAGCTGAACAAAACAGTTCGTTTTGCTGCTTGATATTGAAAGTTGGTGTGTCTTATCATATTATTTTAATGTATTATCTTAATTATGAACACACTGGTTTGTAGTGCAAACAGTTTTACCGTTTACTGCACGTTGTTATTCTCCTGGTTATTTACCTATAGCGGCTAATGAACCGGAAGTCTCACCCATAGGCTTACTTCCGCGTTGAAGAAAAAGGTGGATAGTTAATATACATTTTTCAGCCCTGTATCAAGTCCAGCAACTTCCAAAACACGTATCCAAAGCTTGGCTAATGAAGCCAAGCTCATGGTGATACTAAATATACAAAGTTCTGAGCCTATACATTAATATGTTTTGTGGATTTCAAGTGATACTTCACAAAAACGTAAACTGTCATCATTTACTCACCCTCCACTTGTTCCAAACCTGTATGAGTTTCTTTCTTTTGCTGAACACAAAAGAAGACACTTTGAAGAATGTTGGAATGCTAAAAACGAACAAAACGGCCAAACAAACAAAAATCAGAGGTAAAATTATAAACATTCACCAATGTAACTAATTACACAAAAGAACAGGTGACTTTATAGAAATTTCCATATCAACCCATATGCAGCATTAACCTAAAAACGGACACGAGTGATGAGAAGGATGGCTCTAAAAGCCTATTGATCTAGTTGTTGACTTGAGCTGACACTGCCACCGCAGCTAAGCTGATGGTTGATTGATGGTCTGTGTGTGGCTGACACTGATAAACTGAGCCAAAACTGTCAGCATATGATGAGGTATATTTGCAAGTTTAGCACAGCTGCTGTAACAGACATCTAGCGCTGTGAGCTGAAGTATGTGGCCATTAGACCTGCTACAGATGAACAGAGACAGGATAGCAGGCATGCATAGCTGGCCTCCAACGAGCTATTCATCAACCAATGCAGTGGATCACACACAGAGCAACTCTAAAACACACTCCTAATAAAAAATCCGGATGCTGTCATTTGCCTTAATGGAATTCAGTCTTTGAGGATCTGCAGTGGTGAGCACAGCCATTTTTCGCAAACTGATATTCTCATCAGAAGCGTCGCCTGTGTTATACAACTGAAGAAAAGCAAGCATGGCTGGATTACTACAGATTTTGTGTGCAACTATATGATTCTGCAAACAATGTGATTTTATGCAGAAGTATTCATGAGTAATGGATTGTCTCCCGTCTTCATTAAGCAGGTCTCAGCAGCATAATCCCTCTGAATGAAGATGAGCGCTTCTTAGCCACACACTAACATGCTGCAGCTCATTCTTCATTGCAGTTTTGATCAGCTAACACAAAAAGACGAGTTAAACATGTTTGTCCATTTGCCTGACATGGTTCACTGATGAGACTGAATAATATTACACATACAGAGAAGGGTGTGTGGTGAAATATTTGCACCCTTAAAAGGCTTTAGAGGCCGCTAACATCAATTTAAAAAATCAGTCAGTAATTGTGTTTACACAGCAGTGGTTCTCAACCTTTCTGACTCCAAGGTTCCCCATTTTCCACAACTATATTAGAAGGTCCAACTCTGACAGTTTCTGTAAATTAAATTTCAGGATTCCAAATGTTTTAAGAGCTGAATGATTTAAAATCTCCCACGTTTTAAAATTAATTTTACAGTTGTTCATGATTTACCGTACTTGATAAGGATTACGATTTTTAAACATATTTCTTTAATATTTTAAGTGGGTGAATTGAAAAAAAAAACATTAAAATGTTTAGTAGTGGGCATCATATAGGCTAGAGCAGGGTGAGTAAATACATAAGAAAAATAACAACGGACTGTCTTTAAAAACCCTCTTTTGTGCAGAACTACTTCCTTCCGCCACGGATTCAATATCTCAGTTTGACAGTTTAACAGCTCAAGCCTACTTACTAATTCGAAAACATCCCTTTAGAACTAGTAACGAAGGAATGTTGAGTTGCTTCATTGAAAGCTTATTGTATTGTATTAAAAGCTCACTGTATTATGAAGAGTATTATGAGAGAGAGATGGACTGAGCGAGTGTGATTACCTGCATCTGATGACACTGCGTTCATTCTTCAGCTCAATCTCATCTTGACAATAAAACACAGAAAAGCGATATCTTTGTCGTACTGTCCTTTCATCTGTCAAGGGTGATCTTCGATGACAGCGCTGCTCAGTGCATTTGTTAACTGTGTCAGCTGTTGTTGAAAGTAAAAATAACTTCCATTTCAGTCTCTTTCAATATAAAAGTCTTTACTGCTGACTCGTAAAACAGTAAATTGTTGCCATCTAATGGCGGAACAATGTCACTAAATTCACCATCACGCACACTGTTTCCCAATACTAAATACTACTATTATGTATAGAAAATATTATTTATTGAATAATAAACAACAACAACTACCATCATAAAAGTTGCTAGACAATTCAGTCAAAAGTACAAAGGCAGTGCTCTGATATACAGCACTGAAGTTATATAAAATAAAATTTTATATAAGATTTTGCCCTCGGCCAAAACTATTTACTCTGGAACAAATAATAGATTAATGAGACCAAAGACTACCGTTAGATTTACCCAAAACAAATTACATCTCATGTTTAACCACTATAGAGACATCAGAGCCAGCGGCAAATTCCAGAAGATCTGGCCGAGGTGAGGCTGCTCTCGGCGGGATCATGAGCAGCGAACGGCCGCTGATGCCCTGGAGCTCAGTTCTCTGAAAGTGTCGAAGCAAATTTTCAAATAGACAATATATTTTTTAACAAACCACATATTTGAAGTCTAAACAAGTACATTCTCACCTAAACAACTAAAACTACATTTTGTGACACAAAAACAGTATTATTTATAAAATGATAGTGTATTTGGGCATCTGTCATGACACTCGCTGTGAGAAATATGGCAAGCAGAGTGATACAAATGGTGAAACTGTTGGAGTTGTGGCTGAATGTCTGATGCATACGGCACACAAAATTGGAAACACGTTAGGTTCCAAACAACATTGGACCCCAATAAATTTCATTTTATGGTCAAAAAATTAAAAATAAAAATACAGAAGAAATTAAGCCATGCAGGTTTATGCCATGACATGAGGGTGAATACATTTAAGGGACAATTATCAGAGTTGTAGTATGTTTGCAAAAATTAATTGGTATGGCCACCAAAAACCTTGTCATTGTCATGACAATCAGTGTGAACTTTTCGCAGTACAGCCTGTATGTGACACAAAATGTGTCAGTGGAGATACACTTGTCCACGGCACAAAAAGCATTTTTAATGTAAAAAAAACCCACATCTGTAAGCCAAGCAAAGTGCTTCTACTTTGGTGAAGAAAAAGTATCAGTCAGCTGTCATCATGAGCAGCGAACGGCCGCTGATGCCCTGGAGCTCAGTTCTCTGAAAGTGTCGAAGCAAATTTTCAAATAGACAATATATTTTTTAACAAACCACATATTTGAAGTCTAAACAAGTACATTCTCACCTAAACAACTAAAACTACATTTTGTGACACAAAAACAGTATTATTTATAAAATGATAGTGTATTTGGGCATCTGTCATGACACTCGCTGTGAGAAATATGGCAAGCAGAGTGATACAAATGGTGAAACTGTTGGAGTTGTGTTATCACTCTAATATCGCACTCTTATCAGTCAGTCAGATTCGAGGACCAGAAAGAACTGTTGAATAAAGAGTATTTCATATACTTCTGAGAGTCATCTTACTGAACTTGAACATCAGCACTTCATAAATGTGCATAAGCAGCGAAACCGTCCATAGAAAAGTCAATATGGGGCGTAATTCACTGCCACGGCAGTTTAAAACTGCTGTTCTGGGCCAACCGGCTCACCACCACTGTTTCTGAGTCTAAAAATAGCTGTACTTTGATGATGCACTGGTGACTGCTGGGAAAATTCATGCCCCACTCGGCCACTCCCCCTCTTTTGCTGCATCCCTCTTTCACTCTCAGTGGTGCAATTAGCACTATTACACTGGGATCCAGTCCACAGAAGTGCAGGAGACTCCAGCCAATCGCTCAGATCAGTTGGCATGAATGAGCGTATACTCATGCAGCGAGCAGAAAGGAAGGGGAATGCCAGCATGGAACTGCATTACTGCAACTGTATTTCTCTTGCATTTTTACAGTGAAGCAACAGAAGGTAATAGAGAGTGAGTGACTGAAAGAAAAAGAGATAGGAACAGAGAGTGATGCCATCCTCTGAGATTCAACAAAGGGGCTCTGTTCTACTTATGTGCATGCATACACATGCTCAACCACTGCTGTGAGAAACACCCCAATGCCCTGTACTCACACCGATGCCGACACCATCTCACGCTGGCTCTGCTCGAGTTTCCAAAGTGCTAGACCAAACTCAGCAGCAGGACTTGTGTTTGGGTCTTTCATCAGTCACAAGGGGGAACAGCTATGTCAGTGCAAGGGGGCTTTGGCACAACACTCCAGTTCTGCCAAAGCCAGAAACGACTAGAGTGCATGACACCTGTTCCTATATAACACTTCAACAGTCAAAAACCACTGATCAACATCAACCTCCCCTCTTGAAAAGACCAGCTTAAAACAACATACTATTGGTTTGGTGCTAGTCTCAGCCTCAGACATCACGCCCATGGACAGTTGGCTGAATGTCTGATGCATACGGCACACAAAATTGGAAACACGTTAGGTTCCAAACAACATTGGACCCCAATAAATTTCATTTTATGGTCAAAAAATTAAAAATAAAAATACAGAAGAAATTAAGCCATGCAGGTTTATGCCATGACATGACATGAGGGTGAATACATTTAAGGGACAATTATCAGAGTTGTAGAATGTTTGCAAAAATTAATTGGTATGGCCACCAAAAACCTTGTCATTGTCATGACAATCAGTGTGAACTTTTCGCAGTATAGCCTGTATGTGACACAAAATGTGTCAGTGGAGATACACTTGTCCACGGCACAAAAAGCATTTTTAATGTAAAAAAAACCCACATCTGTAAGCCAAGCAAAGTGCTTCTACTTTGGTGAAGAAAAAGTATCAGTCAGCTGTCAGTGAGAAAAAGTTACACAAAAATGTAACAACTTTTTGTAAAAGTAACATAACATTGTCATGCATTAGTTTCACAAGTAACTTCCCCAACACTAGTCATCAGCCCTTACACCAAAGAGAGACACACACCAATAGAGTTCAGTGGAACTAATGACCATAGTTAGCTAACGATGCTTTTGGGAAATGCACTACTGTGTGGTAGTCGTCAGGTTGTCCACACCTGCTGTAGATTTTATGTGAGTGTGTGATCATTTATCCACGCCTGCTGAAATGGTGTGAGCTGTTACTATGTTAAGATGACAACATTTCTCCTCATCCACTGTTACAAGTGTGAGGATGCGTTGCATGAGATCTTTCTGCTAAGCATAATGAGAGAGAAGTGTTTGAACTACAAAGAGATCGGCGGTACTCGTACTTACCAGCACCATCTCTAAACAAAGACGTGGAAGAGGCAATAAACACAAATACTAAATAACTGGAAAGAAATACTTTCACTCTTCTCTAGGGATGGGTCAGGATGGTTGACGCTGCTTTCACATACCTGCAGTACTAGTTGTCCTTTTCTTCAGCATGGATGCATTCAATTGATGAAAACTGACAGACTTTTACAATGTTACAAATGATTTTTTTTAATCAAATAAATGCTTTTCTTTTCAACTTTCTAGTCATCAAAGAATCCTGAAAAATACGTATAATAGTTTCCACAAAAATATTAAGCAGCACTTCGGTTTTCAAGACTGATAATAATAAGAAATGTTTCTTGAGCAGCAAATAAGCAATATATAATTTCTGAAGGATCATGCAACACTGAAGACTGGAGTAATGGTTGCTGAGAATTCAGCTTTGCCATTACCTGACTAAGTATGTAATAGTATTATATATCACAATGAATAAGTGGTTTTGCACATCCCTGGACACATCCATGTGTATGCATGATATGCATGGGGCAATGCAAATGAGGGGAGAGAGGCCGGGTTTTCCAGAGCATTGACTAGAAGGGTGTCAGTGGCGTTCTAGTTTCCCGATTTATCAATGGCCCGTTCAATGTGGCTAATTTTAACTCTCTTTGTGTGCCTCTGTCTGATTATCCACTCTGTCATCCTATCTCATACCCCCATC